>NW_007082943.1:376752-397494 GCF_000164805.1 Carlito syrichta
AAAAAAAAAAAAAAAAAAAAAGAATCTTAGAAAATGCAGAAAACACCCTTATGGAAATTGGAACTGGCAACCAATTCCTGATCAAAATCCTAAATGCCCATCCCTTAAGAGATAAGATAGACAAGTGGGACCTCATCAAACTGACAAGCTTCTGCACAGCAAAAGAAACCACTGAGAGAGGGAAGACAGCTCACAGAATGGGAAAAAATATTTGCTGACTGTATATCTGACAAAGGCCTACCATGTAGGATCTACAAGGAACTCAAATGTGCAGAAAGGAAAAAAAAAGTCAAACAACTCCATTAAAAAGTGGGCAAAAGACATGAATAGACATTTCTTAAAAGAAGATATACAGGCAGCCAACAGACACATGAAAAAGTGCTCAGCCTCACTCATTATCAGAAAAATGCAAATCAAAACCACATTGAAGTACCACCTAACCCCCAGTAAGAATGTCCATCATTAATAAAGCAAGCAATAACAGATGCTGGTGAGGATGTGGAGAAAAAGGAACGCTTCTACACTGCTGGTGGGAATGCAAACTAGTGCAACTACTTTGGAAGACAGTGTGGCAATCTCTGAAAGAACTAGAAATTGACCTACCATATGACCCAACAATCCCACAATTGGGAATATACCCGGAGGAACTCAAATCATTCTACAAAAAGGATACCTGCACACGTATGTTTGTTTCAGCTCTATTCACAATAGCAAAAACATGGAACCAACCATGCTGCCCATCGAAGCTGGACTGGATAAGAAAAAGGTGGTACATATACACAATGGAATATTATACAGCCATAAAGAAGGACAAATATATGGACTTTGCAGCAACTTGGATGGATTTGGAGTCGATCATACTCAGCTATTTATCACAGAAACAAAGAACTGAGTTCCATATGTTCTCACTCATAGGTGACCTTGAACAATTACAATGCTGTGGGAAGGCGATTGGCAATAGCAGAAAGCTGTCAGGGGAAGGGCGGGTGGGACTGGCAGTTGGAGGTAGTTGCTAGGGGAGGGGGGCATGTCTCATAAACAAGGGTACCTGCATGATCAATGATTGTATACCTAGCCCTGAATTGTACCCCACATCTTTATAATAAATAAATTAATTAATTAAAATTTAAAAAAAGAAGTTTGGATAATGGTAAACTTTCAGAAGAAGAAAGTAAAATTGAGAAATGGTACCAGTAGAGTCTCTGGCAGTCTAAGAATACCCTATTTATTGACATTTATAGCAGACCTTTATGAGCATATGTATGTGCACCTTAGTATCAATTATAATTTGTACACTTTCTTACTGTGATTGTCATATTTTAATGTAAAAATTTAAAATATAAATTAAAGTACAAGATATCATGTATATTAGTATCTGATTTAGATAAAAACAAATAAGGTTAATATTAGAAGATATACTCAAAAATGTTAAAATGATCAATTCTAATGCACAGAATTGCAGGAAGACATTAACATTCTGCTTTATACACTTATGTTACCTGAATTTTTTTCAACATGCATGAGTTTCTTAGGTTATATAACTTTAGGTTTAATATTTGAGAAACTGTCAGAATGTTTTTTCAAAGTGTCTATGCCATTTCACATTCTCACAAACAATGTACAAGTGTTCCAATTCCTCCTATCTTTGCCACCACTTGAGTTTGTTTTCTTTATTATAGTAATCCTAGTGTGTGTGAAGTGGTATCTTATTGCAGTTTGGTTTGCATTTCTATGATGGCTAGTGATGCTGATGACCATCTTTTCATATGCTTATTGACCATGTACATCTCCGAGTGTAAAATGACTACACAGATTATTGACCTTTTCTTAATTTTTTACCTGTTTTTTTATTGCTGAGTTTAGATGTTCTTTATATATTCTAGACAAAAGTTCCTTAGCACCCCCAAAACTTAACTATGAAGAGCCTATTGACTAAAAGTTTTGCTGATAACATATGCTGTTGATTGACACATATTTTGTATGTTATTTTTATTAAATATTGTATTGTTACAATAGATTATGCTAGAGATTATTAAGAAAATAATAGGGCAGAGAAAGTTCTCCATATTCATCATATTCACATTGTATAGGTTGAGTAGGAGAATGGGGTTGATCTTGCTTGCTTAGGGGTAGCAGAAGTAAAAGAGGTGAGAGAAGAGACAGGAGAGACAGGCATACTCAGTGTATTTTTATAGAAATACATTGTAAGTTTGGTCTAACTTTTTTTGTTTTGTTATTTCAAAACATTTTTTATACCATATCAATTTTTCTTCCAACATTAACTTTAGATTTAATGACTTTATCATATGAAGGAACCCCCAAAACTTGGAGTTTATTTATAAAAAACTGTGTATTTATTCTTACAGGTTTAAACTTCAGTCATTTTCAAAGTACTCTCCATTCAAAGCAATCCACTATAGATACACTTTTTCACTGCTCAAAATAGGTTTTGAACTCACCAATTTTGATACCGTTTAGTGCTTCTGCCATTTTTTTGTTTCACCTCTTCCACATTGGCAAAACGTTTCCCTTTGAGGACTTTTTTCATCTGGGGAAACAACAACAACAACAAAAAGTCCTTTGGGGTGAGATTAGGTGAATAGGGTGGGTGGGACACAGGAGTCATGCTGCTTACATAAAAAACTGCTGAACACTCAGCACGGCCTGGGCGGATGCTCTCCTAAATCACCCACCATGAAATGGGCAAATGCATTGAAAGAATCTCCCAAAAAATTTCATTTCACTGAATCTGAATGCAACCACTCACAACAATGCTAGCTGGTACACTGATTCCAATGGATTCCTAGAACACTTACCTAGTGGAAAAAGCCTGTACTATATAGGGCCCACCTTCCAAAAAATAATTCCGTTTTTCTTTTTCTTTTTTTTTTCTTTTGGTATATGTCTCTATGGAGTAAAATAAATCCAGAGCACTCTTGAATAATCAAGAATATTTGTGAATAAAAATAAATGCAAAATGAAATAGCATACAAATAGAAATCTGGTGTAGATATATTAATATTGGATAGCATAGTCACTTAGACAGATAATAGATCTAAAGTGGAAGACTTTATAATATTATGCATTTGAAATATATAACAACTTAAATATGTATTTACCTGAATAAAATAGCCTCAAAGATATGAAGATAAAACATTCCTGAAGTTAAAAATAGTAAATCAAAAATAATCAGTTTTAATACTATCTTTCAGTATTAGATCAAAAATTAAACATATATACCAGAATGAAACATTTAAATGTTCCCAAAATTTATATATAGAAAATATTATAAAATACACATTCTTTATAAGATAACAGGAAAATTTTTAAAAAATTGACTGCATCCTGGGTAATAAAGCAGAACTCAAAATAATATCCAGAACTTAACTCTTTTGGTGTATATTTACTACATTTGAATTAAGCTACAAATAAAAAACAAAAACTTTTATGTCTTTAAGAATTAAAGTATATCAACTAAATAACAAAATACAACAGAAGTTAGAAAATAATTTGTACAGAGCCTTAAGAATCTTATTAAGTATCTAGCATATTTGAAAGAAACTGGAGCCATATTTGAAATGAAATACATAGTCTATTGTAATATAAGAAGAAATTACAGTTGAAAATTAAGTATTCAATACAAATTAAAGAAAGATTAGCAACTTACATCCAAGTAGAGTAAAAGGATGAAATTTATAAAGAGCTAGAAAAATAAGAACAAGCTAAACTCAAAGATATCAGGAGAAAATAAACAACAAAGATTACACTATAAACAAAGAAAAATAGAGAGAATAGAAAGCAATAAAACAAATCAATGAAATCAAAATTTATTTCTTTAAAAAATCAACAAATTAGCAAATCTTTGCCTAGATTACTTAAAAAAAAGAGAGATGACTTAAAGTCAGAAATAAAAGGGGATGTTGCCACCAATTTATAAAAGTTAAAATAATTATGAGAGAATACTATGAATATTGTATAACAGCAAATTGGGTAGTTTACATAAAGTGGATAAATACCTAAGAAACACACAATCTACCAAAATTGAATTATGAAGAAATAAAAAATGTGAACAGACTGAGTACTTAATAAGAAAATCTGTCAACAGCAAAAAGGCCAGGATGAGATGGCTTTATTTGGTGGATCCTACAAAATATTTAAAAAAGAATTATCACCAATCTTTCTCAAACTGTCAAAATTTGAAGAGAACCAAGACTCCTTCAACAGCCTGTTGCAGTATATATTAGAGTTTCCTTTATTTTTAAAGCTGAAAAATTCCATTTTGGAATTAAATACTGGCTATAAAACTGATGTAAAAATGCAAAACAGAACAAAGAAGATGAACTTACTGAAATATCAAGACAATATAAAGTAACAGTAACTAAAATAATGTAGAGTTTCTACAAGTATAGAACAATAAACAGATATAATGTAGTACAGAAACAGACCCATGCCTATATGATATTTCAACATGTAATAATGGTGGTACTGCAGAACAGTAGAAAAAGAACAATCTTTAGCAAATGACTGCCATCAATGTAAATTACAATACATAGTTTTGTCATAGTAATATAAATCTCAGTTGCTAAAATAAGCATTTTCTTTACTCATATTATCCAATGACCTTGCACATAATCTGTGGTTATGAGGCATTTACCCTTGTCTTCTCTCTCTAACATCTGGAGTGTAGGAGTAACCTCTATTTGAAGTATGTTCTATTAATAACTGACGAAAATATTGTAGATAGTTTGTGAAAACTCAAAAAGCCCATTAAAACTTCTAGTAGATGAAATGTTTGCCATGTCTGCTCACATTTTGTTAGCCAATTCATGTGAATTAGATTGCTGAATAACTCAAACTGCCTGCAAATAACAAAATGTTAGAGATAGCAGAGATTTGAACTATATAATATGTTCTAGGTTTTATAATGATTTTCCTTTAAAGAGTAGATAGTTAACAAATATGTGCTAAGTAGGTCTGGTGTTAGAAAATAGTTACTTAGTTGCCTATACTCAGATCATGCTCAACACACGAGCTTTTTTCATAATGTTTGAAACAATGTTCAAAAACATTTTTTTAAGGCAAACAAGACAGGTAAATGAATAGGTTGCATATATAACTAAAGAACCAAATTGTTAGAGACTCTTAATAATTTTTTTTCAGTTTATAGATTAAATTTTAGAATTATAAAGTCAGTATCATAAAGATATCCTATACCAGCAGCTGAGAGCAAAACCCAGCCTGTTTTGTTCAATAAGGCATAGTTTCAACACAATGTATCTGCTACATCTCAGATGCACTTCTCCTTATTTATCATTATTGATGTTCATTTCTCCCTTCATTCACACTCTTGATGTTGATTTGAGCCCCAAAGTCATAAACAACAGACATCATTTTTGCATATTCAAACTCAGTCATTTAATGTCTTTATGAACAGAAGTCTATGTTATTTGTAGAGGCGATATGCACATATATCATAACTTTCCAGGTTTGTGTGTGTGTGTGTGTAGTTGTTGGAAGTTTCCAGAAAGCTTTCACATTCTTTATAAAAAGGGTTTTGACACAAGTCATACTGACCTTTCCCTCTTACCCATTTTTTGTTTTGAAAGTGTATATGATATGTTGAAGGTGTAACAGCCATCCTGGATTCACGAGCATGTCATAGGAATAAGAGAATCTCAAAGACCTTTTGTCCTGGTTTTTATGAACCACTAAATAAATTAGTTGCCACTTTTAGAATGTGTGTTTTGTGAGAAAATATGACCCTTTGCGGTTGTTTATAACACTCTACATTAAGATTTATGTTATTTTTATCTAAAATTACATAGAGTTGGTAATAATTCAACCTCATTTTTTTCTGTATTTTCCTAACCATTATACACACACACACACACACACACACACACACACACACACACACACACAGATCAATATGTGTGTGTGCAGAATTTTTATTTTTATTATTAAAATTATATAGTTTTATATTTCAATGGTAGAAAAAAATTGAATCTAGAAACAGCAAATATAAATTTGAGTTCTGAGACATGTACATGTCCGTGGCAACCTAATCTCTCTACAGCTGTATTTCTTTATCTGTAAATTGAGTTACTAAGTGTTTACTATATAAGTTTGTTCAGAGAATTCATTGAAGATTAAAGTGATGCATGTGATTTTTTATGGCATATAGGACTTAATAAGTGCTTAATAAGCATTACTTATCCTTATTAATTAATCTTTCATGTATGCCATTTTAGAATCTCTAGGGTCAGCACAGCAAATGTGCATTCAATACTTACCAAGATCAAGGTGGTGTGATTTATGGAAGCAGAAAGTTTAGCCTTAAATCATAAAGCAATTGCAATTCAACAATTGCTTGTGAAAGTTAGGTTACCTTTCTAAATCCTAATTTTATTTTTTTATGTGAATTTGTCAAAACTTTTGGAATCATAATGTGCAAAGAACGAACTTAATGTGTCAAAAAAAAAGATAAGAAAGAGGAAGGAAGGAAAGAAGGAAGGAAGGAAGGAAGGAAGGAAGGAAGAGTCACCCAGAGCATTAGAGGATCATGAAACAGCAAGCAGATTGTGACAATGAATTTAATTTTATTGCAAATGTGTTAAGAAACCTCACTAAAAGGAGTTGGGGGAAGTGATGCTGACATGTTACTTTGGAAATGATTGCAGATTGTAAAAGAAAAGGCAAAAAGAATAGTACATAAGCATTGTACTTTTGTTCATAAAGTGTTTCCTTATGAGAGTACACATTAACAATTCTCAAACTGCTGTATATACATACTTGTATAAACAAGTAAACAAATGACTGATAAACACTCAGAATCATATTTCAATAATATAAAATCAGATTTTTGAGCACTAGAATTACATATTGTTTGAACTCTGACAGCCGATTTTATCTAATTAATTTAAGACGAATCAGTAAAGAAAGAGGATATCATGTATAGAGCTTCTGAGGCACACTAATTGATCCTAATAATTGACAACTTTTGAGAAAGAACTATAAAATTGAAAGAATTCAATTTTAGAGATCCTATTTGGGTTTTGGGTTAAATTGCACTTAATGGTATATACCACATAGTTAATTATGTTATGTGAATGATTAAACATCTTTTGTTAAGTCTTGGTTGACTTTATTGTTGCCTTACATAGACAGAATTCTTCTAAGTAACATGTTTCTTGAGTAAGCTATTTAGAGTGAGCTTTGAACTTATTTGCTTATTCTTTCTTGGAGACAATGTACTCTTTTCTAAATATTATTCAGACACATCCCTTCAAGATGCAAATATTGAGTTCATCTATTTCTACAGAGTCTTAATACAAAAAGGTACACTTTGAGTAAAATATTTAATGAACATATAATAAAACTTAGAGAAGAAGGGAGATAGGATCAAGCTATATGCCTTACCTAAAAAGTGATTAGTCTAAATTTTTATTTAATAGATGTACCATGTTAAAAAATTTGTCACAATCATCTATTTTCAAAGTAAACTAGTGAAATTGATGCTATCTTGTATTTCCAAATCTAACACAAACACAACAAAACAACAATAGAGCTATCTGTTGGGCTATCTCTAGCAGAGACTATAGAAGATTACAGAGTCAATGGAATTTATGGAATAAAAGACTCTAGCAACTGATCTGTTTTTCAAAAGGAAAAGTAAAACTATATTGCTAAAGTATGAATAATTTGATTACAGTGAAGATACCCTTGTTACTATGCTACAACTAGCTACATTATGTATCATTTCTCTGAATCCTCTTAGTGTTTTTAAGTAAAAGAAAACAAATTTCTAAATTTTAAAGATGTACAAACTAATGTATGCAAAAGAGTAAGAATACAAAATTAATGCAAATTAAGATTATGTTGAAGTGTATGACATGGCTAGCAAATTGGAGTCTATGGAGCTAAATGTGAAGTACTGATTGCTCTTTTTGAATAACAATGTTTAAGATATCTGACTTTCAATGACTTTAAGTTGGTCTACAGTCTCCAGTTTAGCACAATAAGTATGACACCTTGTTGCTTTATAATGGGCATACTTTACAGATTTACTACAATTTCTGGTGCCCCTAAGACATTTGAGTTAGTGATCTTTGTTGTATGAACAATTTCAGAGGAAATTAAAGATCACCAGAAAAATCACATGCTGAGAAAAAAGAGTGATGTTTCTGAAATATTTTTAATATTAGTTTGTAAAAATACATTAAAAAATATAGTTTCATCTCTCAGATAGCATATATACTATTTTTAAACACTTTGCTCATTATCCTTTAGCGCTTATTTTATTCTCCCCTCAACACAAAACTTAGAGGAAATATTGATTTCTTTTTGTTTAGAAAAACGTTTGTGACTTATTTTTCTTCTGTAGATAATTAGTCTTCAGAAGCAGTGTTGGAACAGTTTAAAGAGGATGCTGAATTAAAATGTGTTGTTAAAACATGGCGGGGCACAGTGGCTCATGCTTGTAATCACATCACTTTGGGTGGCTGAGGCAGGAGGATCACTTGAGGTTGGAAGGTCGAGACCAACCTGGGCAACATAATGAGACCCCATTTCTACAATTACTTTTTTGAAAATTACCCAGGCATTGTGGCATTCACCTGTAGTCCAGACTATTTGGGAGAGTGAGACAGGAAAATCACTTAAGGCTAGGAGTTTGAGACTGCAGTTAGCCATGATTGCACCACTTCAGTCTGGGTGACAGAGTGAGACACTGTCTTTAAGAGAAAAAAGAAAAAAGAAAAAAAAAATAAGAATACAGAAGACTGAATACAAACTCTTCTCTCATTCTTATCTTCTAGGACTTGCTCCAAGTTACCTGTATTCTACTGAACATTTTTTATGTAATTTATCATGGGAACATTTTCTCATATGATATTGATATGTGATATATGTTGCATGCTTTGCTTTGAATACTCTTCTCCTTATCTTTCTGTCACACTAACCACTAGAATGTCAACTTAAAAATTCCTCTGGAATTCCAGAATTTTGACAAAGGGAAGAAATTTATCATAGTGTAGTAAGTTCTAGTGTCAGAAAGACATTATTTGAGCCTTACTGTTATATTATTTGTGTGGCCTTGGGTCATAACTACATAGTTTTTATATAGAGTGGGTAACACTCATTTGATAAGTTTTTATAAAGATTAAATGAGATAAGAAATGAAAAGTGTTGATCCACAGTAAACTAGAGGAGACTAAATTTACATATACCCAATTCCCAGACTAAATATGAAAATAAAACTTGACCCATAAAATCTATATCCAGCACAAGAATTCAAACCAGGTCTATGTAGCAACCAAACCAGGCAGCCAAGCCATGTGATTATAGCCATTTTTTCATGAGTGATCAGTACTTGGTCAGTGGTTACCAACTTCAGTATTTTTTTTTCTGTGATGCCTTCATTGAGATATAATTCACATACCATACCATTTATCCTTTTAAAATGTACTATTAAATGGTTTTTAGTATAGTCAATGTTGTGCAACAATTACCAAAATTTTAGAACATTTTCATTACCTCCAAATCAAACCTCATACCATTAGTAGTCACTCCTCATTTCCTCCCAACTCCTCCAACCTTAGGCAATCACTTACCTACTTTCTGTTTTTATGGATCTATTATTATGGACATTTTATATAAATATAATTATTTACTATGTGGTTTTTTGTGAATGGTTTATTTCGTTTACCATGTTTTCAAAGTTCATTCACATCATGGCATACATCAGTATTTAATTTTTTTGTACAGTACTGCCAGATAATAATTCAATTCATGGATATATCACATTTTGTTTATACATTCATCAGTTGATAAATATTTGACTGATTTCCACTTTTTTATTATTATGTATAATGTTGCTATGAATATCTATTTAAGAGTATTTTTGTGGACATAGGTTTTCAATTCTGTTGGGTATTTTCCTAAGAGTGGAATTGCTAGGTCATGTGGTCACTTTATGTTTGACATTTGAGAAACTTCCAAATTATTTCCCTAAAGAGGCTAAACCATTTTACAGTCTTACCAGCAATATATGAGAATTCTAATTGCTCTGTATCTTTGCCAGTATTTATTTTTGAACTTTTTGATTGTATCAATCCTAGTAGGTATAAAGTGGTATGTCATAATAATTTTTATTTGCATTAATCTGATGGATATTTATTTTAAGCATATTTATTTGTGTTTATTAGCACATTTATTTATCATCTTGGAAGGAATGTTTAGTAAGATACTTTACCAATCAAAGAGAGATTCTCAGTAGCAGGAATCACACAAATAGTAAAGGCAGTTAGAAACATCACTAACTCTGACAAAATATTTTAATGATATCACTTTTATTCTGTAGAAAACACAGATGAGCACAGAAGTTTTTAATGATAACATCTTTTTCCTAGATAAAACTCAGATCTGCCTCAACTCATTGACATGATTAGTAATGGACAAACTCCTTTCTCTAGATTTCTTGTTGGCTACTGATACTGGCATCTGTACAATTACAACATTCTTTGCTGTACTTGTCTCAATGAAACAGGCAAGAGTGGAACAGAAAATATGTTGCCTTACAAAGAAAACTACCTGGTTTTATTAAGGTTGATTCTCATGACATATGGTGTTTCTTTTCTTGATCTAAGTTGGTTGATTAGGGTCTCTGGTTCCAAAGCACCTGAAAGGACTATCTATATATTGCTCTTGGCTTTTCTCACTGACCATCATGCAGACTTGTTGTATTCTATTCAGTGCCTTAAATTTCTCCACACAGTTATTTTTTCATCAGGTGATTTTGTGATATTATAAAAACAAAAATACCACAAAGATAATGGAAAATAATTGACTAGTAAAATAATCAAGCAGTATCTGTGTGATATCCAGATCTCTAGCTTTCCCTGAATTGGTCAAGACTTGAAAGCAAAAAAAAAACAAACAAAAAAAGACCAAAGGGAGGTTGAGAAACTGAATATACTATACAAATAAATAATGTTTAGAACATGTATGGCAATAGACTCTGATCCCTAATCTCTGTAGCAACCAGTCTGGTTAGACAAACTACAACCTATGTAACAATCAGATCAGAACAATCAGAACTCAGTCAATGACTGCCAGCTTCTCTATTTTTTGCTTTCTTCTTTCAACTCAAAACAAACCAGAAATAACAGAATATGTTCCCCCAAATAATCACATGCCCCACTTCTAAGTTATCTTACCTTCAGCTTTATGCCAACAATCTCCAGTGAGAGCATACCCAAAGTCTTCAGTTTTTCGCTATTAATCTTTCACACTCCTCTGCCGGAGTCCAGCTCCAGCAGGTTCAGGGTTTCCCGAAGGATGAGCGGTGTCGACTAATGAATGGACACAGACCTGTTGTTTATGCAGGACTGCTCGTTTATTGCTAGCAAATCTGTGCTTTATATACCTTTTTGTTATATAGCCTTTTGGGTGACATACATGAGAAATCTTTTCTTGACATTACTCAAATTCTCCAAAACAAGTTTCTTAACATTAATGATGATTATGTGCAACTTTCTGAGTGTTTTGCTCATATTTTTGTGGTTAGGTGGACAGTCATGTGAAACCTTTCACGTACTCTTCTCATACTTTAACAATTAGATACAATCACTTTCCTTAAAGCTATGAAACAAACAACTTATATGATTATTCCTTTAAAGCTAAACACACTCATAACACAAAAACACCGTTACCCTATACTTGAATACCCATGACCTTTCAAAATTAAGCATAATCTATGTATTAAAACTAATATTTAATCTTTTCCTAGAAATCACATAACAGCAAAAATTAACCTGTTATATATTTAACTATGGCCAGGTACACTCTAGCAAGTGTTTTCTGCCACAAGGAACTAAACTTTTATTTGTGTAACTATAAAAAAACCAATTTCCAGAACAATGACATTTCATGGGGTTCTGCCAGTACAAACTGCACAACAATCTACAATTAGTGGGCCTCCATCTTCAGCCCTAGTTTCTTAACATAATGTTGAAGGTTCCCCTTAAGGGGGTATAAAATTTATTTAGCAATTTGATGAAAATTTCTGGCCTCGTCACTTCAAGACGGGCAATTATCTTTCCTCTCTGTGCTATAACTGCAGGGTGAATTGATAAAATTTCCTGTAATGCCCCAGAGTCTATTTTCTGTGGTTGGTTACCACTGATGAACCTACACTGACACATCATAATCACCCAGAGTTCATAGTTCACATTAGAGTATACTATTGGTCTTGTGCATACTATAGTTTTAGACAATTTTATAATAAAGTGAATGGGGGGGCAAAATCTGGAATTTATAAAAATTGTGTATTTATTGTTACATGTGTAAGCTTCAGTTGCCTTCCAAGAGCTCTCCATTTGATGCAATACACCTATCAAGATGGTTTTCCACTGCTTCAAACAGTTTTTGAACTCGTCTCTGTTTTCTCAACCCCTAGGATTTCCACCAGCAGCATGACTAAGCAAAGCAGGAGAAGCAGAACTGCCGCTTTCCTGGATGTGCCATGCTTTCCGGGGTCATCAGTCTCCTTGATCATGTCAGAAGGCAGACCTTTGCAGTCGGTCCCCAACACTCCTCACCTGTCTTTAAGTCTCTGCCAAATATAAATGATGGAGGATGACTTTATTGTTATAGTAATCTCTGGAAAAATAGTCTCTGATTGTTTTTATTTGGGTCATCTTTATTTTTAGTGCTCTCAATAAATGATAACTTTTACAGAATTTATCCAGCAAAAGCTATTACCCAATTCAGATACTCATTTTTATAGCATGTCTGATGTATAATCTCTAGCAGATCTTTTACTATTTCCAGTGAATGAGAGATTAGCATTTCTTGAGAGATCAGTTCTGCCTTCTGAAACTATGCAGAATATATAACCTTAGCCCCTCCCAAGGCTATAATATCTCCAGTTGATGGTTTTGAGGGAATCTCACAAACTTCTTGTACATTTGAATCTCTTCTTCTGCCCCACAGACATACATCCACAAAGGAGGCTCCAAGGAGTATTGATTATGTATTTTCCTCTGTGTGATCATCAAAATTAATTCCATTATACCTTACATCCTTGTTTACCTCTGATAACACAAATAATTCAAGTCTCCCAAGTCATCTACCATCATATAGATACATATTCCAGTAGGGTTCTTTACATTTACTAACAATGTCCAAGCAAATGTCCTTCCTTAAAACTTTAGGTTCTCTTATACATTTTCTTCTTTTTTTCCTAGAGCTTTTATATTTATTCTTTATTAATCTCAACTACTGCATTCACATATTATTTTACTGTGGGAGCTAAAGCTCTCAGAAGAGAATTGCCTTTTGTCATAGTATCCATTGTATAATCTACACCCATGTGTGATTATGTGCATTTATAACATATGACTTGTCTTTGTTCCTTTCTAAAGGCAACCTATCCTATTGTGTACTTGAACTCATTGATTCATACACACTTTAATAATTTTCTCCATCAAATACTTTTTGATATATATTGGATCATGTCTGTTTTCTTCTTTACAGTGTCATTCCAAGTAGCATTTAAACTAGTTGCAATGAATTTCATTAAAGCCAATTTTTAAAAAATTAAATAACTCCTTTGCCTCTACTACCTCACTTTCATCTCTCTTTTATACTAAATATATCAAAATACTTGGGTATGTTATTAACATTTATTCACCTTCATCCTTTAATGAAACCACTCCAAATAGGCTTTTGTGCTTATGACACCACTGACAATGCTTTTGATGACATTGTTAATAACCACCATAGAATCAAAACAAAAGTCAATCTTGATTTTTATCTTATTCTATTTCTTGAAGCATATAACACAGGTATTCATGTTCTAATTTTTTTTAAAACCTCATACATGCATAGACTACCTCACATCAACATCCACTCCAGAGTGGTTATTTATTACAACTGATGAACCTACATTGACACATCATAATCACCCAGAGTTCATAGTTTACATTAGGGTATACTATTGGTCTTGTGCATACTATAGTTTTAGACAATTTTATAATAAAATGAACCAAGGGGGGCAAAATCTGAAATTTATTTATAAAAATTGTGTTTTTATTGTTACATGTTTAAACTTCAGTTGCCTTCCAAGAGCTCTCCATTTGATGCAATACACCTATCAAGATGGTTTTTCCACTGCTTCAAACAGTTTTTGAACTCATCTATGTTGATTTTTTTTAGTGTATCTGTTGTTTTTGGTTTTACCTCTTGCACATGAGTAACAAGTTTCCCTTTGAGGACTTGTTTTCATACAGGGAAACAAACAAAAAATCACTTGGAGTGAGACTGGGTGAGTAGGGCTGTTGGGATATGAAGAGCACGCCATTTTTGGTGAAAAACTGCAGAACATTCAGTATGGTGTGGGCAGATTGTTCATGTAAATCACTCATCATGAAATGGGAAACATGTTGAAAAATTTCCAAAAAAAATTCCCTGAAGCTGAATGCAGCATCTCACAACAAGACTAACTAGTACATTAAGGCTGATGTTTGCCTAGAAACTCACCTAGCAGGGGAAGCCTGTACTACAAGGGAGTCACCTTTGTTTTTTGGAGGGAGATCCCCCATTGTATCTACCACTGTAATATTACGGAGAGTAGTTTCACTGACCTAAAAATATTCTGTGATCTGTTGTTCTCCCCATCAGTCTCTGGCAACAACTCATCTTTTTTGTTGTCACTATTGTTTTTTTTTTCCATTTTCAGAATGTCCTCTAGTTTGAATAACACAGCGTGTTTCATTTTCAGTTTAAATTATATCATTTAGTAATATGCCTTTAAGTGTCTTCTATGTCTTTTTGTGGTTTGATATCACATTTCTTTTTAAAAATGAATAATACTTCATTGTTTTGATGTATAAGAATTTATTTATTCATTTACAAACTGTAGAGCATATTGGTTGCTTCCAAATTTTGGCAGTCATAAAATTAAAGGTTGAATATTCCTAATTTGAAAATATAAAATCCAAAATTTATCTTTTCTTGTTAAATTTTATTTTTAAATTTTTTTAAATTTTATTTTTAAATATGTGAAGTAAAATTCAGGGTTAGGCATACAAATGTTCATTATGCAGGTACCCTTGTTGATGAGGTGTGCCCCCCACCCTGGGGCAGTTCCCCACTACTACCAATCCTGCCACTCCTTTTCCCTGGCAGTTTCCCACTACTGCCTATCCCTTTCTTATCATATTATGATAATTGTTCAAGGTCTGCTTATAAGTGAGAACATGTGGCACTCAGTTCTCTGTTTCTGTGGTAGATCACTCAGTATTATTGACTCTAAGTCCATTCAAGTTGCTGAGAAGTTCATAATTTTGTCCTTCTAATTTATGTCTGTGTACTATTCCATTGTGTATATATGTACCACATTTTTTTTATCCAGTCCTCTTTTGATAGGCAGCATGTTTGGTTCCACGTTTTTGCTATTGTGAATAATGCTGCAATAAACATGCGTGTATAGGTATCTTTCTCACAGAGTGATTTGAGTTCCTCTGGGTATATTCCTAGTAGGGGAATTACAAGGTTATATGATAGGTCGATTTTTAGATCTTTAAGGAATCACCAAACTGTTTTCCGCAGAGGTTGTACTAGTTTACACTTCCACCAACAGTCTAGATTTGGGGGTACATATGCATGTTTGTTACCAAGATATATTGCATAATGGTGAAGTTTGGGATTCTAGTGTGCTCATCTACCAAATAGTGAATATTGTGCCCAATAGGTAATTTTCCAATTTTTTTTTTTTTGAGTTGGAGTCTTGCTCTGTCGCACAGAGTGGAGTGCAGTGGCTACTCCTGGCCACCGCAGCCTCGACCTGCTGGGCTCTGGCGATCCTTCCGCCTCAGCCTTCTGAGTAGCTGGAACTATAGGCGCGTGCTACCACGCCCGGCTAATTTTTTTTGATTTATTGTAGAGAAGAGGTCTCGCCAAGTTACCCAGGTGGGTCTCGAACCGAGGGTTCAGGCAATCCAGTCACCTCAGCCTCCCAAAGGCACGGGATTACAGGCTGAGCCACCGAGCCCAGCTAATTTTAAAATTCCTACTCCTTTCCATTCTTCCCTCTTTTGGAGCCTCCAGTGTCTATTATTTCCATCTTTATGTCCATGTGTACCCATTGCTTAGCTTTCACTTGTAAGTGAGAACATGTGGTATTTGAGTTTGTTTCCAAGTTATTTTACTTAGAATAATGACCTTCATTCTCATCCATGTTTCTGCAAAAGAAACAATGTTATTCTTTTTTATGGCTTCATAGTATTCCATAATGTATACAGATAGTGCCAAAAATGTATACACTTTTTAAAAAAGAAAAAACTGTATTAAAATTGTAATACTACTCAATATATACCAATAACAAGAGATGAATATAAGTCACATTTGACTTCTACAATTGCAAGAGGTGTTCAAGGTGTTTGCCATCAGTGCCCAGACACTTCTGAATATGGTGCACTAAATGTAATACATAGATGACATCTCTTAAAATGTGTATACATTTTTTTGCACACCTAGCATATACCACATTTTCCTTATTCAAGCATTCATTGATGAATGCTTAGGTTGGTTATATGGCATTTATATTGTGAGTAGTGCTGCAAAAAACATATAAGTGCAAGTCTTTTATATATAATATATACTTTTTCTTTTGGGTAGATATCCAATGATGGGATTGCTGAGTCAAATTGTAGTTCTATTTTTAGTTATTTGAGAAAACTTTATACAATTTTTCATAGTAATTGTACTAACAGACAAACTCACCAAAAGTATATGTGTTAATTTTTTTCCTGCAATCATTCATGCCAACATTTGTCATTTTGTGACTTTTTAACATCTGCTTGGGTCCATGTGAGATAGTATCTCATTGTAATTTTAATTTGCATTTCTCTGAAGACTAGTGATTTTGAGAATTTTATAACATGTTTGTTGGCTTCTGGTTTAAGATGGTAATGGGACAAGCTGAACTGTGACAATCTCCACAAAAGGTGACTCCTGAAGGCAGTTCTATGCATCCCCACAGCTACTGTCGACATGGGAGGTGGCTGCTATAGCCAGTCCCACACAACAAACAGCCTTTGTTGCACTATGGCCCCTGCTGTTTGCTACCAGGTGCTGAAAAACTGCTCTCAGTTCTTGGCTCCAGCCCAGGGAATTCCTGGCTCCAGCCCAGGGAATTCCCAGCCCCCTCCTCTGCCCCAAGTCATTAGCAGCACACCAAATGCAGCACCCAGCTATATCACTGATTCCCAGGACCTGACACGGGACACACACCATCACAGCCCATTATAGTGGATCATCCACAGACTGGATGAATGGAGAGAAAGGATGAGTGGAGAGAAAGGATCATCGAAAGAGGAGCAGCCCACCACAGCCATTTTCCAGGCAGAAATTTGCATTGTCCCACCCATCTATGAGCAGCCTCCACTTTGGTTTCTAAGATAATGTTGCCAAACAGGAGACAAAAGTCCCTCCTTTATGCTGAATCAGACACAGGCAACTCAGTCTTGTGGCAGACCTCTCAGACAGCAAGCCAAGGGAATGAACCTAACCTATGAGTAAATCTATCTGCCTGCAAAGGGGAGAGGCTAGAGATCAGAGCTAAAGAGACTTTAAGAAAGACTCCAGAGCTAGTCTGGTTTCTTATCTTGATTTTTGATTTTATTGTTTTGACTGTTTGTTTTGCTCACTTTTGTTTGCTTTTTGAGTTAGACTACCTGTTTGTGTTGGGGAAAGGACATCAAAAGGCATGATTTTATTGGACTGTTTTTGTGTGATTACCAGTATGCTTTAGGGAACTTTGTGTTTGTTTGTTTTTTACTCTTTTCTGACCTTGTGTCTCTGTTCATTTGTTAGTTGGTATGTATGTCTGTTTTCCCTCTTACTCTTCTCTCTCTCCATCTTCCTCTTGAACACCCCTTCTTCCATTATTTTCCTTTTTCTTACCTCCTTTTGTTCCAGGGAGGAAACCTAAACCCCCACTGCATGGACAGATTTTAAGACAGTGGGAAGTGGGTTCCAACGTTCCCATACACCTGTTGGAATCTGCCAAAAGACCACCTCTACAATAAACACTTAAGAAAGTACTGAACACAGAAGAAAAGGAAAAAGGAACAACAATGTTCTTCACAAGTGTACAGGAAAAAGATGAAAAAAAAAAACACATGAATAAATCCCCAAACCAAAAGAAACACAGCAAACAAACAGCAACAACAACAACTCTGTAAGAACCATATGATAGGGATCAACTCTCACCTATCTGGAATCTGCAGATAGATTATGAATCACAGCTTCCCCCTCAATTAAATCTCAAAACTGCAAAAAGTACAACCCCAACCCACAGTCCAGCCTCAAAAGTGAACAAAGCCAGAGGATGCTCATAAGGAAGAACAGGAGATTGACCAAAAAGAAGTAAAAGCAACCCCACATTCCCTGAAAAACAGAATTAAAGAAAGGGAGGGAAAAGGGGGGAGAGAAAAATCTACACAAATGAAGAAAAACCAAAAGAAGAATATGGGTCTCTCCCAGACTCCTGGGAGGTCAGACACTGAGAAAACTGACTTCGGAATGAAAACAATAAGAGCAACCAGAATGAGTGGTCTCAAACTATAAACTCAGATATCAAGACATTATTGGAGAGATTAAAAAGAATTGAAGAGAGAAAAGAGGAAACTAGGAAGGTGTTGATAACTGAGATAACAGCAGTAAAAAATACTGTGAATGAAATAAATAACAAACTGATAAGCATGGAAAGCAGAATTAGCCAAGCAGAAGAAAGAATCTCAGAGCTTGAGGACCAAAATATAGAACTAACCCAAACTGTCAAAAACATAGAAAAGAAGCTTAAAAAGACAGAACAAAACCTTCAAGAGATGAATGATTACTTCAAGAGATCGAACCTAAGAGTAATTGGAAAACCTGAAGCAGAAAGAGAGACAGAGAGCACCCTGGAACAAACATTCCATGAGATTATTCAAGAAAACTTCCCTCATCTCATCAGTGATGTGAGCATTCAAACACGAGAGATTCAGAGAATCCCTGCAAGACAACAAATGAGAAGACCCAGACACATAATAATTCACCTAAACAAAGTAAGTGTAAAAGAAAAATCCTAAAGGCAGCAAGAGAAAAAGGCCAGATTACCTACAATGGAAGACCAGTTAGAATAGCAGAAGATTTATCTACAGAAATCCTTCAGGCTAGGAGAGCTTGCAGCCCTATGTCTACGGCCATACCACCCTGAATGCACCCGATCTCATCTTCAAAGTCCTAAAAGATAAACAATTTCAACCAATAATAACCTACCCAGCCAAGCTAAGCTTCTTCAGTGAGGGAGAATTAAAATCTTTCCCAAATATCCAATCCTTAAGAACTTATGCTGCCACCAGATCACCTCTACAAGAAACACTTAAGAAAGTATTGAACATAGAAGAAAACGAAAAAGGAACAACGGTCTTCACAAGAGTACAGGAAAAAGATGAAAAAAACACATGAACAAACCCCCAAACCAAAAGAAACATAGCAAACAAACAGCAACGATAACAACTCTGTAAGAACCTTATGATAGGGATCAACTCTCACATTTCAATAATTAGCCTGAATGTGAATAGACTACATGCACCACTGAAAAGACATAGAATGGCAAAATGGATAAAATATCACCAGGTAACACTATATTTCATCTCACTAGAAAGGATACTCACAGACTCACAATAAGTGTATGGGAAACAAATTTTCAGGCAAACAGAACAAAAAAGAAAGGAGGTGTTGTGATCTTAATCTCAGACAAAATGCCCTTTAAGCTATCAAAAATTAAAAAAAGATGCAGAAGGCCACTACATAATGATGAAAGGTTCAATCCGTCAACAAGAAATATCCATCCTAAACATATATGCACCCAACATTGGAGCGCCAACTTTCATAAAGCATTTAGTCTATTACCTTTCAAGCTAATTATTGAAATGTGAGAGTTGATCCCTATCATAAGGTTCTTACAGAGTTGTTGTCGCTGCTGTTTGTTTGCTATGTTTCTTTTGGTTTGGGGGTTTGTTCATGTGTTTTTTTCATCTTTTTCCTGTACTCTTGTGAAGAATATTGTTGTTCCTTTTTCCTTTTCTTCATAAAGGTAAACTTAAAAAAAGATACTGACTCTAACATTCTCATAGCTGGGGACTTTAATACTCCACTCACAACCCAAGACAGATCATCAGTACAAAAAATCAGCAATGAGATCTGGAACCTCAATGTGACTTGACCAAATGGACTTAATTGATACCTACAGAACACTCCACCCAACGACCACAAAATACACATTCTGATCATCACCGCATTTAATGTACTCTAAGATCGACCACATACTTGGCCATAAATCAAGCATAAACGAATTTTAAAAGATAAAAATGTTGTCATGCACCTTCTTGGACCACAGTGGAATAAAAATAAACATCAACACCAACAAGGTCCCCCCAAAACCCACAAAGACATGGTCACTAAACAGCATGATGCTAAACAACTCCTGGGTCAATGACGAAATCAAAACAGAGATTAAAAGATACCTGGAAACAAATGAAAATGAAGAAACATCTTACAAAAATCTCTGGGATGCCATGAAAGCTGTAGTAAGAGGGGAATTCATATCTCTACAAATATACATGAAGAAAATGGAAGGATCACAAATTAACAGCCTAACAAGTCACCTAAGAAAGCTGGAAAAAGCAAGAC
>NW_007082943.1:397705-416357 GCF_000164805.1 Carlito syrichta
TGAACCAGATGGCTTTCCAGCAGAATTCTATAAGACATTTAAGGAGGAGCTGATACCAATTCTACTGAAAATAATCCAGGTGATTGAGAAAGATGAACTTTCTCCAAATCATTTTATGAAGCTAACATCACATTGTTACCCAAGCCAGGTAAAGACCCAACAAAGAAAGAGAACTACAGGCCAATATCTTTGATGAACATAGTTACTAAAATTCTCAACAAGATCCTACCAAACTGGATTCAACAACACATCTCAAAAATCATCCATCATGACCAAGTAGGCTTCATCCCTGGGACGCAAGACTGGTTCAACATTCGCAAGACCATAAATGTAATTGAATACATCAACAGATGTCAAAACAAAAGCCACATGATTATATCATTAGATGCAGAAAAAGCTTTTGGTAAGATACAGCACCCCTTCTTGATAAAAACCCTTGAACATCTAGACATGCACAGAACATATCTCAAAATAGTAAAAGCCATCGATGAGAAACCCACAGCCACCATACTCCTAAACAGATAAAAATTGGAACCATTTCCCCTGAAAACTTGAACAAGACAAGGATGCTAACTCTTTCCCCTCCTGTTCAATATAGTATTGGAAGTCCTGGCTGGAGCAATCAGAAAAGAGATGGTGATCAGGGATATCCAAATAGAAAAAGAGGAAATCAAGTTATCTCTCTTTGCAGATGACATGATTGCACACCTTGGAAATTCATGATAATCTGTCAAAAACTTCCTTGCACTGATAAAAAACTTTTGAAAAGTGTCAGGGTATGAAATAAATGTGCAAAAGATAATTGCATTTCTTTACACCAATAATAAACAAACAGAAACCCAAATAAAAAGCACAATCCCATTCACAGTAGTCACAAAAAAAAAAGAAATACCTTGGCATCTTCCTAACCGGAGACGTGAAAGACCTTTACAATGAAAACTACAAAACACTGCTCAAAGAAATCAAAGATGACAGAAACAAGTGGAAAAATATCCCATGCTCATGGATTGAAAGAATCAACATTGTGAAGATGTCCATCTTATGTAAGGCAATCTACAGATTTAATGCAATACCCATCGAATTACCTGCAACATTCTTCTCACAACTAGAAAAAACAATACAGGAATTCATATAGAAACCCAAACGATCAAGAACAGCCAGAACAATCCTCAGTCAAAAAAAAACCAAAGCAGGAGGTATCACACTACCAGACTTTAAACTTTACTATAAAGCTACAATAATCAAAAGAGCTTGGTATTGATACAAGAACTGGTATATAGACCAATGGAATAGAATTGCGATTCCAGAAGCAAAACCTCAATTTCTCAACCCACTCATCTTCAACAAAGCCTCCACCACCCATCACTGGGGAGAGGAAAATATATTCAGTAAATGGTGCTGGGAAAACTGGCTGACGTCATGCAGAAGATTCAAACAAGACCCATATCTATCCCCATACACAAAAATTAACTCTAAATGGATCAGTGACCTAAATGTAAAACCCTCAAACCATAAGAACTTCAGAAAATGTGGGAAACACCCTTATGGAATTTGGAATTGGCATCCAATTCCTGAGGCAAAACTGAAATGCACATACAAGATAAGATAGACAAGTGGGACTTCATTAAACTGAGGAGCTTCTGCAAAGCCAAAGAAACTATCAAGAGAGCAGGGAGACAGCCCACAGACTGGGAAAAAGTGTTTGCCAACTCCATGTCTGACAAAGGCCTAACATCTAGGATCTACAAGGAAGTCAAACATGCTGAAAAGAAAAAAACAAAAACAAAAACACAACAATCCCATTACAAACTGGGCAAAAGACATGAACAGACACGTCTCAAAAGAAGACATACAAGCAGCCAACAGATACATGAAGAAATGTTCAACCTCACTAGTCATCAAGGAAATGTAAATTAAAACTACTCTGAGATACCACCTAACTCCAGTCAGAATGGCCATTATCAATAACAAGAAATAACAGATGCTGGAGAGGATGTGGTTAAAAGGGCACACTTCTACTCTCTTGGTGGGAGTGTAAACTAGTACAGCCTCTGTGGAAATCAGTGTGACAATTCCTAAAAGCTCTAAAAATTGACCTTTCATATGTCTCTGCACTCCCCCTACTGGGAATATACCCTGAAGAACTCAAATTGCTCTATATAAAAGATACCTGAACATCTGTGTTTATCGCAGCATTGATCACAATAGCACAATCATAGAACTAACCATGCTGTCCATCATAAGAGGACTGGAGTAAAAAAAAAAAAAATGTGGTACATATACAAAATGGAATGTTACGTAGCCATAAAAAAGAACAAATCATGAATTTCTCAGCAACCTGTATGTAATTAGAGTTTATAATACTGAGTGATCTCTCACAGAAACAAAGATCTGAGTATCACGTGTTCTCACTCATAAGTGGACCTTGAACAACTATCGTAATACTATAAGAAAAGGATTGACAGTGAAGGGAAACTATGGTGGGGGCAGGGAAGGGATGGAAGGGGGCATTAATGGTAGTCAATATCTGTCTGGGAATGGGGAGGCACACCTACCTCATCAACAAGGGTACCTGCACAATGCGTATATGTATGCCTAATCCTTAACTGTATCCCACAATTTTAAAATAAAAACTAGGTATTAAAAAAAATAAAATTATTCTGTTGGAAAGAAAAAAAAATGTTTGTTGGTGGCTTATATGTCCTCTTCAGAGAAATGTCGATTCATGACCTTTGCCTACTTTTTAGTCATTTTTTATTAAGTTGTTTGAATGCCTTGTAGATTTTGGATTATGCCTTTCTCAGAGGCATAATTTGCAAATATTATGAACTATTTCATATATTGTCTGTTTACTGTTTATTTTTTTTTCTGTCCAGAATAATTCAATTCCATTTGTCTATTTTTATTTTGGTTGCATTTGCAGACTTAGTCATGAATTTTTTTGCAAAGATCAATGTCCAGAAGTTTTTTTAAAATAGATTTCCTTATAGAATTTTTATATTTTCAAGTCTTATAGTTAAGTCTTTAAATTTCTTGAGTAAATTTTTGTATGTGTTTGGAGATAGTGGTCCAGTTTTATTCTGCATATGGCTATCCTATTTTTCTGACTCCATTTATTGAATAGAATGTCATTTTCCCATTGTTTATTTTTGTTGACATTGTCAAAAATTAGTTGACTGTAGATGACCATCTTTATTTCGGGGTCCTTTATTCTGTTCTATTGATTTATGTGTATATTTTGAACCGGTATCTTGTTCTTTTGGTTAGTATAGCCTGGTATTATAACTTGAAGTCAGGTAATGTGATGTCTCCCACTTTGTTCTATTTGCTTAGGATTGCATGCTATTTGGGCTCTTTTGCTTCCATATGACTTTTTGAATTTTTTTTCTAATTATGTGAAATACGACATTGGTAATATGATAGGAATTGCATTGAATCTGTAAATTGCTTTGGGCAATATAATCATTTTCATAATATTGGTAGTTCAAATCCATGATCATGGGATGTTTTCTGTATGCTTGTATTATTTATGATTTCTTTATTTAGTGTTTCGTAGTGCTCCTTGTAGAGATTTTTCATCTCCTGAATTAAATGCATTTCTATGTGTTTTTGGGATGTGACTATTGCAAACAGGATTGAGTTCCTCATTTGATTCTCAGTGTGAATGTTACATATGTATAAAAGTGTTACTGCTTTTTGTATACTGAAACTTTACTGGACATTTATTAAATCTAGTAATCTTCTAGAGAACTCTGTATGGTTTGCCAGTTATAAGATCATGTCATTAGCAAACCGAGATACTCTGCCTTCCTCTTTTCCAATTTGGTTGCCTTTTATTTATTTATTTAGCCTAATTTTTCTGACTAAAATGTCTAGTAAAATGTTGAATAGGATTGGTGAAAACAGACATATTTGTATTGTTCCAGTTCTTAAGAGGAATGCTTTTAATTTTTCCCTATTCAGTATTATGTTGGTTGTAGTTTTGTAATATGTGGCTCTTATTATTTGGGTTATGTTCCTTTGATGTCTAGTTTGTTGAGGGCTTTTTTAATGAATAAACGTTGGATTTTGTCAAATGCTCTTTCTGCACCTATTGAGATAATCACAATTTTTTTGTTTTTAATTTTGTTTATGTAGTGCATCATATTTATTGATTTGCCAATGTTAAAACATATTTACATCCTTGGAATAAAACCCAGTTAATTGTGAACTGATAGCTTTTTTATGTGCTGGTGTATTCAGTTTGCTAATATTTTGCTGAGGATTTTTGCATATATGATTGGGAATATTGCTCTGTAGTTTTCTTGTTTTGTTGTGTCTTTGGTTTTGTGTCAGGGTGATATTGGCTTCATAAAATGAATTATGGAGGAATTCTTCCTTCTCAACTTTTTGGAATTATTTCAGGAAGATATGTACCAGCTTTTCTTGTCTGTCTAGTAAGATTCAGCTGTGAATTCATCTGATCCTTGGTCATCATTTGCTGAAAAATTTTTATTACTAATTCAATTGTGTTACTTGCTATTGGATTCAAAATTTGTATTTCTTCCTGGTTTAATCTTGGAAGGTTGTATATTTCCAGAAGTTTATTCACTTCCTTTAAGTTTTGTTTAGCTTTTTGTGCACAAATATGTGCACAATAGTTTCTGATAATGTTTTATATTTCTGTGGTGGTGGTTGCAATGCCACCTTTATCATTTCTGATTGTGCTTATTTGAATCTTCTCTCTTTTTACCTAGATAATCTAAGTAGTATTCTATCCATTTTTTTAATTCTTTCAAAGAGCCAAACCTTTTATTTTTTTGATTCTCTCTAGTAGTTTATAATGCTTTTCTTTGATTTTTTTTAACTTTTGTTGCCTTAAAGTATTTTTGATATAAAATAGCTATGTCTTCTTGTTATTGTTTCCATTTGAATGGCTTTTTTTAAACTACCCTTTTACTTTGAGTCTATAGGTGTCTTTAGTCATTAAGTGGGTCTCTTGTAAGCAGTAAATATCAGAGTTGTGTGTTTTTATCCACCTACTAATTTACATATTTTAATTAGAGCATTTAGGCCATTTGTTTTTTAAGATTAATATTAATATGCAAGATTTTGTTTTTGTCACAGTATTGTTAGCTAGTTGTTTTATGTTCTCCACTATGTAACTACTTGGTAAGATCTACAAGCTTTGTACTTATGTGTGCTTTTATGCTAGTGAGTACCCTCTGGTTTCCACGTTTAGAACTCTTTTGAGCATTTCTTGAGCATTCCAGTGGTGATGAATTACTTTATTATTTGCTTGTCTGGAAAATACTTTATTTTTCTTTTTTGTAGAACAGTTTATGTTTCTCAGGGTGTATTACCAGGAGAGGAATTGTTGCATTGCATGGAACATCAGTATAGAAAGTGAACAGTATAAAGAAAATGTGGTACATATACACAATGGAGTATTGTGCAGTCATAAAGCAGAACAAAAAACCATGGACTTTACAGCAAATTGGAGGGAGTTGGAGACCATTATACTTAGTGATCTAACACAGAAACAAAAAATTGAATACCACATTGTCTCACTCATAAGTGGAACCTGAACCATACTCACATTAGCACAAGGGAGGGATTGGCCGTTGCTGGGCATTGCTAGAGGAGGGAGGGTGGCACATAATAACAGAAAGAGTACCTGGTCCTATACCAGGGAGAGTGAGAGCCAGCTGAAGGTCCAACCTTTACCTACATGCAGTGTACTTGTGTAGTTAATCCTTCCTTGTACCCCACATCACTATAATTAAATAAAAATAAATAGAAAAAAAACTTTATTCTTCTTAATTTATGAAATTTAGTATGGCAGAATATAAAGTTTTGGATAGGTATTTTTCTTTTAACAGACCTTCAATCTCTTCTGGATTGTAGGAATTCTGCTGAGAAATCTGTTAATCTAATGGGATTTTATTTATAGGTGACTTGACACTTCTCTCCTGCAGATTTTAATATTTTTTTCTTCTATGTTAGCCTTGGATAGTCTGATCACTATATGGGTTGGAGATGTTCATCTTGTGTTGTATCTTCTAGGTGTACTGTGCATTTATTTTATCTGGATGTTTATATAGCAAGATCAAGAAAATTTTTCCTGAATTCAGATATGTTTTATAAATTTCTTTTTTTCCTCTCAAGAATGCTTATAAATCATAGGTTTGACCACTTTACATAACTCCTTTCATCGCAAAGACTTTGTTTATTTTTAAGCATTCTTTATTTTCTTTATTTGCTTTATTTTTATCTGGGTTTTTGTCTGGGTTAGTTTGAAAGGCTGGTCTTCAAAGTCTGAAATTCTTTATTCTGCTTAGTTTAGTCTAATGTTAAAACTTTCACCTGTATTTTAAAATTTCTTCAGTAAATTTTTTATTTTTAAAAGTTTATTAATATATCCATCTCATCTTTCATATTTTAAATTGTTTTGTGTTTTCTTTATGTTGATTTTCAACTTTTTCTTTGATCTCACTGAGCTTCCTTACAATACATATTTTGAATTCCTTATCTGTCATTTTAAAACTTTCGTTTTAGTTAGGATCTATTGCTAGAGAACTAGTACAATTTTTTAAATGGAATCAAAACACCCTTTTTGTACTGCTGAAATTTTCATGCTAATTCCATCTCATCTATAGAAGCTGTCACTTATTATTTTTAAATTTGCTATAATTTGAAAGGGACTTTAAATTTTAAAAAATATTTTCTTTTTTGAGGATGTGGCTGTATTGTGCAACATGTATAATCATTTGTCTTTGTTACAGAGTGTTTTCAGGGGACTAATGCTTTGTATAGCTCCCTTGGTTATATGTTGCTTTTGTATGGTGACTTTCTCAAATGTAGCTTGCTGTAACAATGCATCGGGCTTATGTGCTGACTCATTATCTTCTATGAACCCGGGAGGTGGAGGTCTCAGGAAGCTTATTTCATATGCTAGCATTATTCCTTTATGTCAGCAGGGTTTTTATTTGGTAGTGCAGTTCAGACTTCACTTCAGTGGGTAGTGATTAAGTGTCAGAGCTGGCTTGCTCTTGGGAATCTTTGTGATAAATGGAAGCACTTGCCATGACAAGGGTGGCTAGGAGAGTTTATGGGGGGATGTGCTGAGGACTTAGGGGACAGGGGCCTGCACCAGCTCCTTTTCCTTGGCAGGTAGGAAAGCAATCCATTTCCCTATCACTTACCTGTAAGAGGACTTATGACCTTTGTTTCATATAAACTTTTTTTTTTGTCTCCAGGCCACAAAGTGACTGAGGTCCACAGAAAATACCCATCCTGTGACTACAGATTGGTCTTGGGGCGGAACTTATTTCCTCAGCCCAATACAGATTGCTCTGTGGCAGGCCTGCACTAAGATGCAGGAACACTTCCATTCCATGTAGGAAGGGGGATATCAGCTTCACATTTTTTGCAAGATTGGACTAGTGGGGACATTTGCAGTGGGGTTTCAGCTTATTTCAATAGCCCTGGAAAAGATCTCCAAGTGCACTTGCAACAAGCCTCCAGTGGAAAGAGCTGCAGCTGCAGTCATAGCACAGATGCAGAGGCAAGAGAAGAGCCCTCTTCATGTCTGTTTCTGGCCATTGGTGCTGTCTTTCCACTGGGGCAGAATTTCTTTCCTGCCTTCCAGAGCCCAACACCATGCTAACATCTCTGTTGCAGTCGGTATAGTCACCTTCTATTCACAAGCTGGGGTCTCTTAGGTAGGGGACAGTACATAATCTAGTTTCCTTTGTCCCAAAAGATGCTTTGGTGGGTTTCCCTTTCACTTCCCTTAGAAGTAGCCTGCACCAAGGGTTAAACCTCTGGGAATACCACAGCTAGCTAGTGTCTCATCAGTGCCCTGTGGTTGCTGAAATCAGAGCAAGTTCTGGGGTCTGTTTGTAGGGTGTCTAGTGATGCAGTGACATGAGGGCTGAATTTCTTCTGGTAGGGTAGTGGTTTCAAAGGATCCACAATCAGTATGGCAGCTAACAACTCAGTTCGGATTTAAGAGGCATTGCAAGTGTGCCTGGTGGTTTTCTCCCAAGAAGTTCCCCAATTCTGTTGGAACGCAGAGGGCCATTTCAACAATTTGGCATTCAGCAGTCTGTAGTAAGGGTGAGGAGAGTGTAGAAATACTTTATTCATCCATTCTGGAGGACTCAGAGTTGCTGAGGGTCAATCTCTTCCAGACACTTGCTGCCTTTCTTTTCTGTGCTCCAACTTTTTCCTGTGGATTCTTTGACAGATTTTGACACTTTTCCCTCAACTTCCCTCTGAGGGTGGTAACCATTCATATGTAACTTTGTTCTTTCTGAGGGAACTTGGGGTCTGGCATCAATAGTCAGCCATGTTCAAAACAGCAATTTGAGTGCCAACATACCACAAAGTGAAAAATTCTGAACATAAGTATTTAATACAAACTTTATTTTAAGCAACAAAATTATTAAAAATATTGTTCAAAGTTATTCTCATGCTCTATGTATAGTGTGTGTATAAACTATAAATGAATTTTATGTTTAGACTTGGGTCTAACCATCTGGAGATATCTCATTATGTGTAAGAAAATATTTCAAAATATGAAAAGAACGAAATCTGAAACAGTTCTGGTCCCAAGCATTTCAGATAAAGGATACTTAATTTGTAATATAAATATTTTTCTGCATATTTTTGTGTAGATATATATTTTCAATTATTTATTCAAAAACCAAGAAACATGATTGGTGATTCACATGATAAGAGTATAATGGTATGTTTAGTTTTCTAAGAAACTGTCAAACTATCTTCCAAAGTGATTGTACCACTTTTTTTTTCTTATTTCCATTAACAGTGAATTATATTTCCTATTACTCCACATTTTTGCCAGCATTTGGTGTTGACATTGTTTTGTATTTGGTCATTCCAATAGGATTGCAGTGGTAATGTACTGTTGTTTAAATTTGCATTTTTCCCCCCTAAATATGATGTGGAACATATTTATTTATGCTTATTTTATAGCTGTGTGTCTTATTTGGTAAAAGAAGATATATTTATCTGTTAAAGTCGTTAAACAATTATTTACTCAGGTTATTTTCTTATTGCTGTATTTGAAGAGCTCTGTATACATTTTGGATAAAAGTCCTTTATCAGATGTGTCTTTTGCAAATATTTTCTGTAGTATGTAGTTTGCATTATCATTTTCTTCATGGTATCTCTCCCCAGAGTATAAATTTTTAATGTTAGTATAGTCTAGCTTATCACCTTTCTTTCTAATCATTCTTTAGTTGTTCTATGTAAATGTCATCACTAAACATAAGGAATCAATTTCCCTATTCATTTATCTTGAGTTTATAGGAGTCTTTGTGTGCGAAGTGGGTCTCTTGAAGGCAGCAGATATTTGGACTGTATTTTCTTGTCCATTCTGCCAGTTTGTATCTTTTGAGTGGGACATCGAGACCATTTATATTCAGAGTTAATAACTATATGTAATGTACTATTCCAGTCATCATACTGGTTGTTATCTGGTTGCTTTATTGTTTATTTTGTTATTTTTAAAATTGTGTTAGTGTTCCATAAGGCTTGTGAGATTTATGATTTCCAGCATTTTTCTACTGGTTATTTTGATCTTTTGTTTCAATATATAGAACTCTTTTGAGTATTTCTTGTAGAGCCAATTGTAAAATTCCCTCAGTGTCTGCTTGTCTGAGAGACATTTCATTTCTCTTTCATTTATGAAGCTTAACTTTGTGGGATACAAAATTTTTGGCTCACTGTTATTCTATTAGAGGAGACAGAAGATAGGACCCTATTCCCTTTTGGCTTGTAGAGTTTCTTCTGAGAGGTCTGCTGTTATGCAGATAGATTTACTTTTTAAAGTTATTTGATGCTTTTGTCTCACTGCTCTTAAAATTATTTCCGTCAGTTAACTTTATATAACTGGGTTATATACTTGGAGATGACTTTTTGCAGTGAATCTTCTGGAGTTCTTTGGGTTTCTTGCTTCTGGATATTTAAATCTCTGGCAAGTCCAGGGAAGTTTTTCTCCATTATTCCCTCAAATAGATTTTCCAAGTCTGTTATTTTCTCTTCTTCCTCAGGAACACCTATGAGTCTTAGGTTTGGACATTTTACATAATACCACATTTATTGGAAATTTTGTTTCATTCTCTTGGACCGTTTTTCTTTATTGTTTTCTGATTGAGTTAATCCAAAAGTATTGTCTTTAAGTTCTGAGATCCTTTTTTCTACTTGCTCTATTCTACTGTTAAAACTTTCCATGCATTTTGTACTTTTCCAAATGATTCACTTTCAGAATTTTAGCTGTTTATAAAGGTGCCTATCTCTTTGGAGATTTTTTTCATTCATGCCCTGAATAGTTTCTTTCTTTCTGTCTTTCTTCTCTTTCTTTCTTTCTTTTCTTTCTTTCTTTCTTTCTTTCTTTCTTTCTTTCTTTCTTTCTTTCTTTCTTTCTTTCTTTCTTTCTCTTTCTTTCTTTCTTTCTTTCTTTCTTTCTTTCTTTCTTTCTTTCTTTCTTTCTTCCTTTCTTTTTTTTAAATTTCTTTAGGCTGGTTTTCAGTTTTCTCCTGAGGCTAATCAATCAATTATATAATTAATTTTTTGAATTCTATGTTTGGAATTTCAAATATTTTATTTTGGTTAGGGCTCATTGGGGTGTCAGAAAACTATTTATTCATATTGTCAGAATTATTATTCTGAATTATTCTCACTTGGGTAGACTATTTCTTCTTATTTGAGATTTGGTGTTTCTTTTTTTCTATTTTGGTATGTCACTCTTTTTTGTGGTTTTAATTAAACATTTTGTATCTTTCTGCTTTCTTTTTTTCTTAGCTTATCAGCACACACACACACATTTACTTTCTTAATAATCGCTTTACAGTTTGCTATATATATTTACAAGTACTTCAAGTTCATTTTCAAATGTCAGTACAAGCACTGACAATTAAGTTCGTGAACTTGCCATCATGAGCTTACATTGGCAGCACTGTACAAACAATTTTGTAAGGTCTTAATATATCAGTGTCTAACAGCTATGTTCATGTTGACATGTGGTGGTGTTGTATGACGTTGTGTGTTGTGAGAATGTTAAAGCTTGAATTAGAGCAACGTACAAATGTTAAATATCTTGTTAAACTTGGCAAGAGTGAAAGTGAAATCAGGGACATGTTAGTTCGAATTTATGGGGGGAATGACTGTATGCAAATGGACTAAATGTTTTTCAGAGGGGAGATAAAGCAACACTGATGAAGAGAGGTCAAGACGGCCAATAATGAGCAGAACTGATGAAAATACAGCAAAAAATTGTTGAATTTGTGAAAATACAGCAAAAATTCGTCAAGATCATTGACTGACTGTGAGCAGCATAGCAGAACAAACAAACATTGATAGAGAAACAGTTAGGAAAATCATACCTGAAAATCTTAGGATGAGTAAGATGTGTGCAAAAATAGTCCTGAAGGATCTCTTGCACCATGGCAATGCCCCAGCTCACACAGCATTGCCTGTGAGGGAGCTTTTAGCCAGTAATCAAATAACTGTATTGAAATAACTTCCCTGCTCACCCTGATCTGGCTCCCAGTGACTTTTTACTTTACCTGAAGATAAAGAAAATATTGAAAGGAAGACATTTTGATGACATCCAGGACATAAAGGGTAAGACAATGACAGCTCTGATGGCCATTTCAGAAAAAGAGTTCTAAAATTTCATTGATGGGTGGACTAGACACAGGGATTGGTATATAGCTTCCCAAGGGATGCACTTTGAAGGCGACAGTGGTGATATTCAGCAATGGAATATGTGTCACTTTTTTTTAGGATAAGTTTGCAAACTTAATTGTCAGACTATGTATGCCATTTTATGTATAATAAAAGTACTGCATAATTACAAAATAATCTTCATTTTTTTCTCCTGTTCCTTGCATTATTGCCATTATCCATTTCACTTATTCATAAGCATACATAATCAAATATGTTATTACTTTGAACAAGCTGTTTTCTGTTAAATCAATTAAGAATATAAACAATAAAATATTTATTTTACTTTCACTTATTCCTTTTTAATGTTCTTTTTTTCTTTATGTAGAACTGAGTTTCTGACTTATAGAGCTACTTTTTTTCCCCTCTAAACAATTTACTTTAACATTTGTTTCAAGGCAGCCATTCTGGCAAAAAGTTCCCTATTTTTGTATGAGAAAACCTCTATTTCTTCTTCAAATCTGAAGGATAATTATACTGAGTGCAGAAGTTTAATTTGCTTTTTTTTCTCAGCACTTTAAATATTTTACTTTGCTTTCTTCTTGTTTGCATGGTTTCTGAGGAGAAATTGAAATGCTATTCTTATCTTTGCTCCTCTATAAATAAGGTGTCTGTGCTTCTGGCTCCTTTCAGAATTGTTTCATTATATTTGATCTTTTGTAGTATGCAAATGACATACCTAGGCATAGCTTTTTTGGCATTAATCCAACTAGGTGTTTTTTTTCTTTTTTTCAATTTTCTGAGTTTGTGGTTTAGTGTTTGATACTAATTTTAGAACATTTTGACTCATTATTGCATCAAATATGTCTTATCTTTTTCTTCTATTTTCTTTTTCTGGTGTTTCTAATTATACATATGTTACAATTTTTGTGGTTGTTTAACTATTCTTGGATTTTATTTTTTATAAATTCTTTTTACTTTTTAGTTTTAGAAGTTTCTACATAGATATCCTCAAATTCAGAGATTCTTTCTTCAGCCATTTCCAGTCCACTAATAAGCCAATCAAAGATATTCTTTATTTCTGCTATGGCATTTTTTATCACTAGCATTTTTGGAGTGTTCTTTTGTATAACTTTTTATTTTCCTGCTTACATTGTCCATATTGCATAGTATCTACTTAATTCATTAGAGCACTTAGCATATTATTAATCATAGTGTTGCAGGAGTTTTTAACTCCTCTGTCAGCTAAGACCAGCAACCTCGAGTTCTTGTCCCACAGTCAAGAAGATTAAGGAAACAACACCAAAAGAATGAGTAAAAGAAGGAGTTTATTAAGCAACAAGGCTCTCCAGAAAAAGGGAGGGAGCCTGAAATAGGTTACCTACAGTGGGGGATTTTTCTGGGTTTTTCTCTCTCCCTTCTAGGGGCATTCTTCTCATTTGCAACTTACCCACCTCTCATTCTTCTAGCTGTTTCCTGGTCCCCGGCTTGACTGTGCATGTGTTCCCAAAGTTACTCCAAAGTTACTCCATCTTGATTATTACCCATAAGTATGACAGCAATACTCACTCGTGGAGGACAATGACTTCAGTGCTAATGTCATGCTAATGACATAATAAGCTTAAATTAAGTTAAGACACTTAGTTAAGCTATTGCATCTGGGTTCAAATGGTACAAATTTCCTTTGAACAAAACATCCTGGCTTAAGAGAATGTTTTTAACCACATTAACCACATTTTAAATTGGTAGCTGTATAATGAGAGCAGTGGAGGGGAGTTGCCATAGATGTGTTGCTTCACCTAAAAACCTTCCCTTTCTCTCTGCCTAGGCAGCCTCTGACTACCTGCTCTTTCAATAGTTCTTCTAAATATCAGCATCCCTGCCATATTGGAATATGTTTCAAATGCTTGCTATCTTCAAGTTATGTTTCTTTTCTTTAAGTACATCTTGTAATTCTTTTATTGATAGGCAAATGTGGTGCACTAGAAAAATAAAATGCTTTAAATAGGTCTTTTACTAATGTGGTAGTAAGGTGAGTGGAGATAGAAAGTATTTTATAGTCCTATAATTAAGTTTCAATCTTTTAGTAAGACTGTATCTCTGAAATGCAAACTTTTCAGTGCTTCTCTGTACACCCCCTAACCCCACTTATGTCAAATAAGATGACTCCAGTGGGCTGGAGTTGGGTATTTTTCTTCCATCAGCTCAGTTAAGCTCTGATAAAAGAAAAGGAGATTAGGCTATGGCTAAATAGTTTCTCCTAAAGGCAGACTTTACTAAAATTTTTACAAAAAATTATATGGCAAAGTTCAAATTGGTTCCCTGCCAGAACTTAAAAGAGTTTTCTCTAATATTTACTGTGAGAATCTGGTAGGTCTCCTGGAGGTAAATGACACATAATCATGTGGGAGACCGATGAATGGGTTCCCCTGCAGTTTTTATCTCTTGGGCTTGTTTATACTGAGCCTTCAGCAATTCATATATTACAGTTCTAGTTTTTCTATATTGGCATGGGTTCTAATGGAGGTTTCAGCTTGTGGGTTTTTGCTCCAATTAGTTGTGATTCTTTGTATTTGCCTGTCAGTCTCTTCAGTTTTGGTGGTGATGGTTTGCCCTGTAACCTTACTTCTTTTACAGATAAAAAAAAAAAAATGAGTCTTAGTTTTACATTTTTACTGACAAGTAATAGGAATGGAATGGCAACTTCCAAACTTCTTACATGCTAGACTAAACATTAAAAAAAATCTCATATTTCTTAAAATCCTTTCTTCACTTTGGATCCTGTAGCAAAATATACATTTTTTATTTTTCTCTTACTTAACTGGGCACCACTTCTCAGTCCTTTTAAAAAAACTTCTGTTCTGTCCATTTACTCTTCCAGATCTTAAAATGTTGATACATTTGAGGTATTGTTATTAAGAACTCTTTTCTCTCTTCTCTCTGTTCCCAGTCTTGAAATGTTCTAATTCTGCCTCATGGCTTTTAATACCATACATAAACTTGTATCAATTATCTATTGCTTCAAAATGAAATACACCCAGAATGAATGTGTTAAAAAGGAACTGTTAAAACAGGAACCACTTATTCACACATACTCCTATGGGTTGGCATTTTGTCTATACTTAGCTAGAGGTTATTTGGTTTAGGTTAGGCTTGTTTTCTTTCTATAATCAGCTGATGATTGACTAGGTGTCTCTGTTTTGGGATTGGCTGAATGTTTATTAGTATTTCTTAGATATACACGTGATTTGTCATTATTTTATGGGCTACTCTGAACTTTCTCTTATAGTGGAATGTTTACAAAAGGTAAAACAAAAGCACAAAGGCCTTTTGAGTCCTAGGCTCAGAACTGGCACACTGTCGCCTCTGATACATTATATTGACCAAACAAAACACATGGTCAGCCCAAATTCAAATGACAGCATAAAATTTAAAAAGACTATCTCATAATGGAAGGAGCTACAAGATTATATTATAAAGGATACAAATCCAGACAAAGATGAAGGATTGCAGCCATTTGTGCAATCTATCAAAACACAGATGATGAAATTTGAAACTAATGTCCAAACTTTAACCTTGAATTCCATATTTGCATATAAACTTGCCTACTCAACTCCAATGTTTGTCAAGCATTTCACATATAACACACAATAAGTAACCCTCCGGTATTTACTAACTTTTAGCTTGCAAATGAATATCCAGTATTCAAACTTCTTCCCTAGTTTGTTCTAAATAAATGGCCTCACTATTCACTAATTTCTTGGACCTGGTTTTTATTTTTTCTTTCACTTATGCTCTATATTTTATTTGTTGCCAATTTCTTGGCCTTAACTTCAAATTAATTCTAAAGCTTACCAATAACTTACTTTGTTTATTACTAACACTTTTTTTCAAGATACAATTATTTGTTTATGTATTATACCCTCCAGACTTTCTGTCTTGCTCTTGATTTTCTTTATGCAACATCCACAGTGATCTTTCTAAGACCTGAAGCTCATAATACTATTCATTGAAAAATATTCCTTCATGGAAGATATGATTTTCAATATTTAAACACTGAAGTAAAAAATATTCCAAATGTGTTTAAGTGTCACTCAGAAAGGTATTATAGACACTCCTCCAAATAATAAAAAGTAAACTTTTTTCCTGAAGTATGTTCATATGTTAGCACAGCACTCAGTCTCTCTTTTGAGTATCAGTAAAATGATTGCAATCATGAAGAAAAAATCCAGTTTCTAATACATGGGAAAGTAAAATGACAGACAACTTTTTTTTGGGGAGAGGGAAGAGAAATGATGTAAATTGTGTCATCAAGTAAGCAGAAAAGAGAAAATAAGAGTTAATGAGTTAGATTAATGAATATGAATCAGAAGACCTATTTTATAACTTTAGATTTATTAATCTGATTGAATTAATTTGAATATTTGACCTTCATCTTCTCATATTTTAAAAGAAGCAATAAAAGTAATAACTAGTACAGTGGTAAGAACATAAGTCATAAATTTTGTTCTTATTTTTCTGGTTCCTTTGAGTGAGATGTTAGGTTGTTTATTTAAAATCTTTCTGTTTTCTTGATGTTGGTATTTAATGCTTTAGTCTTTCTTCTTAGCACTACTTTTGCAGCATCTCATAGGTTTTGGTAAACTGTGACTTTAAAAATAGAAAGAATACCAAGAGAAAGTCTTAGAATTGCACAAATACATGGAAACTAAACAACTTGCTCCAGGATTATTTGGGGACAAAAAACAAAATCAAGACAGAATTTAAAAATTCATTGAAACAATTGAAAATAAAATCACAGTTCTCCTGTGGTCAGAGAAGATGCTTAGCACAATTTCAGTTTTTTCAAATTTATGAATTCTTGATTTATGATCAAGCATATAGTCAATCTTAGAATATATTCCATGTGCAGATGAGAAAAATGTGTATTTTGTGGTTATTGGGAGGTGTATTCTGTATATGTTTATTAGATTCAATTGGTCAAGTGTTGAATTTAAGTCCAGCATTTCTTTATTAGTTTTCTGCTTTAATGACCTATATAAAGTTGCTAGTGTAGTGTTTAAATACCCCACTGTTATAGTGCAGCTGTCTATATCTTCTCTTAGGTTAAATGCTTAAGTACTAGTTTGATAAATCTAGGTGCTCCATTGCTGCTGCATATATATTTCAGATAGTAATACCTCTTGTTGGATTGAGGCCTTTATCATTATGTGATGTTCTTTGTTATCCCCCCTTTTATTGTTGTTGGTGTAAAGTCTATTTTATCTGATCCAAAATCTTGACTCCTGCCTTTTGTTTTTTGTTTTCCATTTACATGGCAAACATTTCTTTAGCCCATATCTTGAGTTTATATGTCATTAGAAGTGAGATGACTTTCCTGAGGATAGCAGAAACATGGGCCTCAAATTATAAAAATCCTAGAAGAAAGCCTAAGAAACACATTTCTGGACATCAGTCTACACAATAAATTGATTATGTCCTCAAAAGCAAATGCAGTGAAAACAAAAATTGACAAATGGAGCTTAATTAAACTAAAGAGCTTCTGCACAGAAAAAGAAATTATAAACAGAGTAAATAGACAGCAGGTAGAATGGAAGAAGATATTTAAAAACTATTCAGGGAGCGGCGGCAAGATGGCGACCGGGCAACCCGGTGTCTGAAGCCCTCTGCAAGGGAGATCTGCAGTGGGTCTCTGACTCTTGCCCCGGGAGGCTGGGGACCCCAGCATTGCAGCCTGCTCTTCAGACAGAGCTCGGCCATCGCTATCGCTGGAACATCGCAACGACTGGACAGTTTTACTGCATTGCACTCTCCCGCCGCTGCCGCAGCCCCTCCCCCCCACCAGCGCTCCCGCCTCCGCCGCCGCCACTGCCGCCGCCGCCACGGCCTCTGGCACGGGTAGCTCATCACAACCCGGCCGGAGGAGATCCACACCAAACCGCTTCAGGGAAGATCTGCTGGGATCGCTGCCACCGCTCCTGCATCCGAGACTGTCCTGTCCGCCTGGCATGGGGATCCTGTTGCCTGCTCGGAGGCAGGCAGCCATCTTGTTCCTGTCCGGCCCCACCCCCTCTGGGGCGAGCAGATGAGATAGCACCACCTGCTGGCGATTCAAGGTAACAACACCGAAACGGGAGAAACAAGCTTGATAAAGACATAGACCAAACTTCTGAACCGAGGTTATTCTGAACTGTCCTTCACAGCAGATCAGGGGAATGGACCCTAACTGCAAACTAATTTACCAGCTTGAAAAGAAAACTAGAAATCAGACCTGAAAGGATATTGGACCTAAACGAAATGTCACAGAGTGTGCTTCATTGATTCTATTAGTTTAATGACTTAATTCTATTCCTACTCTATTGTTCCCTTTTTTCTCTTTTCCTTTTCTTCTCTTTTATTCTGTCTGTAAACCATGTCTTTGTATAGAGGAACAGCACACTAATAAGGTGGTTGGATAGCTGGTATGTTAGCATCACTATATGTTTTATTTTTGTTTGTATGAGAGTTGGTTCGACTGTAGCTGTGGTCTATTGTTTTTATCTGTTTCAGTATAGGCCTCTCTCTCTATTTGTTGGCACACTCGTTTGTTTCCCCCTTTACTCCTCTATCTCTCCACTCCCCTCTTCAACCCACTATCTGCTCCATTCTCTCCCCTCTGCTAACCACATTTTATTTCAGGGAGTAAACCTACAGACCCACTGCCCTACTGCCCTGGAATCTTTCCAGGAACAGGAAATAAACAGGAACAACTCTGTAAGAACCTTATGACAGGGATCAACTCTTGCATTTCAATTATTAGTCTAAATGTGAACGGACTAAATGCACCACTGAAAAGACATAGATTGGCAAAATGGATAAAATATCATCAGGTAACAATCTATTGCCTTCAAGAGACTCACCTCACTAGAAAGGACATCCACAGACTCAAAGTAAGAGGATGGGAAACAAACTTCCAGGCGAACGGAATACAAAGAAGGAG
>NW_007082943.1:416999-417828 GCF_000164805.1 Carlito syrichta
AGCCACCTAAAGAAGCTGGAAAAGCAAGACCACAAAAACCCTAATTTCAGCAGAAGAATCCAGATCACCAAAATAAAAGCCCAAATCCAGGACATAGAAGACAAAAAGATAATACAAAAAATCAATGAAACAAAAAGCTGGTTCTTCGAAAGGGTAAACAAGATTGATGGTCCCCTAGCTAGACTGACCAAGAAAAAACGAGAAAAAAACCAAATAAGCATAATCAGAAACACAAAAGATGAAGTCACATCTGACCCTGAAGAAATACAAAAGATCATTAGAGACTACTACGTACACTTGTATGGAAACAAACTTGAAAACCATAAGGAAATGGAGGACTTTCTGACATCACACAACCTACCTAGGTTGGAACAAGATGAAATTGAGACCCTAAATAGACCAATAACAATCAAAGAAATTGACTACGTAATAAGAAAGCTTCCTACAAAAAAAGCCCTGGTCCTGATGGCTTTCCAGCAGAATTCTACAAGACATTCAAGGAGGAGCTGATACCAATCCTACTGAAGGTATTCCAGGCAATTGAAAAAGATGGAACTCTCCCCAAATCATTTTATGAAGCCAACATCACATTAATACCCAAGCCAGGTAAAGATCCAACAAAGAAAGAGAACTACAGGCCAATATCTTTGATGAACATAGATGCTAAAATTCTCAACAAAATCCTAGCAAACCGGATTCAGCAATACATCTCAAAAATCATCCACCATGACCAAGTGCTTCATTCCTGGCATGCAAGGCTGGTTTAACATTCGTAAAACCATAAATGTAATTAAATACATCAACAGATGTCAAACAAAACCACATGATC
>NW_007082944.1:0-322 GCF_000164805.1 Carlito syrichta
TTCAAGAAAACTTCCCTCATCTCATCAGTGATGCAAAAATTCAAATACAAGAGATTCAGAGAACCCCTGCAAGACAACAAATGAGAAGGCCAACTCCCAGGCACATAACAATTCCCCTAAAAAAAGAAAGTATAAAAGACAAATCCTAAAGGCAGCAAGAAAAAAGGTCAGACTACCTACCAGGGAAGACCAGTTAGAATAGCAGCATATTTATCTACAGAAACCCTCCAGGCTAGAAGAGTTTGGAGACCTATCTTCAAAGTTCTAAACAATAAACAATTTCAACCAAGAATAACCTACCCAGCCAAGCTAAGCTTCATCA
>NW_007082945.1:0-617 GCF_000164805.1 Carlito syrichta
TATACAAAGATATGGTTTACGGAGAAAAGAAAAGAGAAGAAAAGGAAAAGGAAAAAAGAAAAAAGGGAACAATACAGTAGGAATAGAATTAAATCATGAAACTGATAGAATCAATGAAGCACACTCTGAGACCTTTCGTTTAAGTCCAGTGGCCTTTCAGGTCTGATTTCTAGTTTTCTTTTCAAGCTGGTAAATTAGTTTGCAGTTAGTATCAATTGCCCCTGATCTGCTTTGAAGGACAGTTCAGATTAACCTCCGTTCAGCACTTTGGTCTATGTCTTTATCAAGCTTGCTTCTCCCGTTTCGGTGTTGTTACCTTGAATCGCCAGCAGGTGGTGCTATCTCATCTGCTCGCCCCAGAGCGGGTGGGGCCGGACAGGAACAAGATGGCTGCCTGCTTCCGAGCAGGCAACAGGAACCCCACGCTGGGCGGGCAGGACAGTCTCGGACGCAGGATAGGTGGCAGCGATCCCAGCAGATCTTCCCTGAAGCGGTTTGTTGTGGATCTCCTCGGCCGCGTGGTGCGATCTGCTACCCCTCCCAGAGGCCGCGGCGGCGGTGGTGATGGCGACGGCAGCGGCAGCGGCGGTGGGGGGAGGGGCTGCAGTGGCGGCGGC
>NW_007082945.1:874-5699 GCF_000164805.1 Carlito syrichta
CTCCCTTGCAGAGGGCTTCAGACGCCGGGTTGCCCCGTCGCCATCTTGCCGCGTCCCCCCGAGATTTCTTTTCTCATTATAAATAAATGAGTGGCACGATCATAGCTCACTGCAGCCGCAAACTCCTGGGCCAGGGTGATCTTTCTGTCTCAGTCTCCTGAGTAGCTGGGATGACAGGTGTGTGCCACCACGCTCGACTAATTTTTTTTTTTTTTTTTTGTAGAGATGAGGTCTCCCTATGTTGTCCAGGCTGGTCTCAAACTTCTGGGCTCAAGCACTCTGCCTGCCCTGGCCTCCCAAAATGTGGGGATTACAGGCATGAGTCACCATGCCCAGTTGATAAATATCCTTTTTATTTTTTATTTTTTTTGAGTCAGAGTTTCACTCTGTTGCCCAGACTGGAGTGCATTGTCACACTCATGGCTACTGCATGCTTGATCTCTTGTGCTCAGGCGATTCTTTCACCTCAGCCTTCCTGTGACTACAGGTCCACACCACCACACTCAGCTACTTTTAAAATTATTGTAAAGACAAGGTCTCGCCATGTTGCCCAGTTTGGTCTCAAACTCCTGGGCTCAGGCAGTCCTCTAGCTTCCACCTCCCAAAGTGCTGGGATTATAGGTGTGAGCCACCACACCTGGCCAATATCCATTTTTATTTCTAATTTCTCATTCATAAGTTACTCTCTCTGCTCCTTTTATTTAAAGGAACTCACATATAATTGAGACCCACCTCTATCTGAGGGACTGTTGGATTGTAAGATTCTGAGTCCTGAATCCTCCTGGTTCAAAGAACTGCATGAAATTATGCTCTTTATGTAACTGATTAGGAATATTATATAGAGTGGAATAATAAGATGGATGACCCTCTAGCTCAAAAGTGCAGGGAAAGTTCTCGGTCACACTTTTAATACAATCTTAAAATACAAAGCCAAGGCTGAAAAGACCCTCTGTTATCTCTCTGTCTTCATTCTCTTTCTCTACTGGGTGGGTGGGTGGGGGCTAATTTTGGATGTCTTCCCACATTCTCTACAAAGAAGTTTCTAGACTAAAGGGATTTTATAAGTGTGTTAATAATAACAATGAAATTAAAACGGTAAAACTATTCTTTTGAATGCTTTCTAATTTATACAATATTGTCCCAAGATGTAACATAGTTGATGAAAATACAGATACATATGATAATTTACTAATCTGAATATTAATTAGCATAAGAAGAAAACTGAACAGTAATACAAAATTAAAATTGACCAGTTTAAAAAATGGGTTAAGCATTCCCAGGTTGCAAAGGAATAATATTATGTTAAAAGGAGTCAGAAACTATGGTCAATGGGTCAAATATCCTCCTGCCTCATTTTGTAAATAAAGGTTTATTAAGACACAGCCACGCTAACTTATTTACATACTGTCCAAGGTTGCTTTCAGCGACCACTGCAGAGTTGGCCTGATGGAGACTAAAGACTGTATGACCTGCAAAATCTAAATTACTTACTCTCTGGCCCTTTATAGACAAAAGTGGGCCAACCCCTAATCTAGAGGTAATCTTTGGGCTTGGCAGGTCTCTATGGAAGTTTGTAACAAGGCTATGTAAAAGGAGAAAATCCTTTTTCTATTAAAAAAAATTCACAGGGATCTTAATTCCATATGGGACTAAAGGAGGTTACTATTACTCTAGCTAGAGGAATTTTAAGGCTTAAAAAAATTGGCAGTGAAAGTTGTGAAGCTTCTCTGTGTTCAGGTCAGGCTATTAGTGATGACTGCAGCAGGAGAAGGGGAAAAAAACCCAGGTTTAAAAACAAGACTTTGCCTTGTTCATTAAAAGCCTTTATTGAAACTGCAGTTAAGATGCCTGATGCAGTAGCTCACGCCTGTAGTACCAGCACTTTGAGAGGCCAACACAGGAGGATCCTTTAAGCCCAGGAGTTTGAGACCAGCCTGGGCAACATAGCGAGAAAAAAATTAAAAAAAAATTTTTTTTTAATTAGCCAAGTATGGTGGCACATGCCTGTAGTTCCAGTTACTCAGGAGGCTGAGGTGGAAGGATGGCTTGAGACCAGGAGGTTGAGGTTGCAGTGAACTGTGATTGTACCACCACACTCCAGCCTGTTTGACAGAGTGAGACTCTAACTCCAAACATGAGCAAACAAAACAATGGAACTGCAGTTAAGATAGAAAAAACTTTCCTCATCCAGGACGAGGCTGTCTATTTTATTTTTTTATTTCTTTTTGAGTTGGAGTCTCACTCTGTCACCCAGGCTAGAGTGCAGTGGCACGTTGCTCACAGTCACTGCAGCCTCGACCTGCTGGACTCCGGTGATCCTTCCACCTCAGCCTTCCAAGTAGCTGGAACTACAGGCGCACGCTATCACACCTGGCTTTTTAAAAATTTATTGTAGAGACGAGGTCTCACCAAGTTGCCCAGGCTGGTCTCGAACCTGTGGGCTTAGGCAATTCTCTTGCCATGGCCTCCCAAAGTGCTGGGATTACAGATTTGAGCCACCATACCCGGCTAGGGCTGTTTAAAAGGCAGGACTCATTTATGCATGAGAGTTTCCTTCCAGCTCAGGTCCTGCCTGTGTGGTTTTTGGTAAACACCAGAGCTCAGCTTGTTCATCTACTTTTCCAGTGTGAGCAACTGACACTCCTCCCTATGACCTATATGTGCGCACACTTGTGCATGTCTGTGAACACACATGTGTCCCGCGTGCCCTCACTGGGCTTTGGCTGCATGAACCTCCCAGTTCTCTGCATATGCCATAAACTTTCATGTCTCCTGCCTCTTTGATGTTGCTGTTTTTATGCCTCTTGTACCTACTGAAACTCCACTCACTTGCCCCCAAAATCTACCTGTGGGAAACTTTAAATCAAATTCATTTTCTCTTCCTCAGAGCGTGTTTAGCAAATGTGCTCTTCTGTCTGAGTCTCCTGTTTCTGAACTTTTCTCCACACCTTTGAGTGAGTGAGAAGAATTTCAAAGCATTCAATTGTGGGCCGCAGGCACCTGGGCCTTGTGAACTACATTTTTAATACTTGCAGGAAAATTCTAAATCCTAAATTAAAAAGTTAGAGTGGGCAACTATAGGCAAGTTTTCTGATTCCCCCTCTCCCCTGCTTTTTTTTTTTTTTTGCCAAGAAATAATCTTTTTAACTTATCCAGCTGTTACTTCACTATAAGCTTTGACAGAACAAAGTTTTTTCTTTGAGTGGCCCCTGAAGCCCCCAAGGGAGTGGCTGGCATAGGAAGGCATGTAACATGTGTTTATCGTAAGAAAGAACAAACAAACATGAAAGCATACAGAGGGATACTTGGTAGGAAGCTGAACTCTTACAGTCAGATTGTGCTATGGCTTCGATATTTGTCTTCTCTGAAACTCACACTGAAACTTAATCCCCAGTGTGGCAGGGTTGAGAGGTGGGGCCTTTAAAAAGGTGATTGGGTCATGAGAGCTCTGTCCTCATGAATGGATGAATCCATGGATGGATTAATGGATTAATGTGTTATCATGCGAGTGGGACTGGTGGCTTTATAAGAAGAGACGCCTGAGCTAACATGCTCAGCCCCTTGCCATGTGATGCCCTGAGCCGCTTTGGGACTCTGCAGAGTCACCCCCACCCCCCAGCAAGAAGGCTCTCAGCAGATGTGCCCCCCCCACAACCATGCAACTCCAGCCTCCAGAACTCTGAGAAATAAATTTGATTCTTTAATACAATTACCCAGTTTGGGGTATTCTATTATAAACCACAGAAAACAGATGAATACAGATTGCTACCTGACATTTTAGTGGCATATTAAACGACTCTGACATATCTGACATTTCCTCTTAGACAAGTTGTTCGCAGTCGGTGCATTTCTATCATCCAGTACAGGGCTGCCATGTTATATAGCTCTGGTGCATTCTGGGTACAGTCTGACCTGCCATGTGCAGCCAGCCTGAGCTAATTTGCTAATAGCATGGGTTTCAAAGTACTCATTTCCAGATTTAATTCTCAACTTCAGCATATTCTAGTTTATTGGTTCTACAAAAGTTCCCTAAAGTTCTCCAAGCTCCCATTCATCTTTAAAAGGGGGGGAATTATTACATCATTGTGTTCTTATGAGAATGGCATGAAGTAAGATATGACGTCTAAGAAAAGGACAAGTGCTTAATAAACATACTTTTTGTGACACGAGTCTGCAGTTAGCTATGAATCCTCACTGAAGATGTATGTCACTGTAAACTATCTTAGGATGGAGTAGATTTTGATGCTGCTATACACATATTAGTTGCTTACGGTTGCTGTAAGAAATGACCACAAACTGGGTGGCTTAAACTACGGAAATGATTCTTTTGCAGTTCTGAAGGGCCAGAAGTCTGAAGTCAAGATGTTGGCGGGGCCATGCTCTCTCTGAACGCTCCAGAGCAGTGGTCCCCGACCTTTTTGGCATCAGGGACCAGGTTCGTGGAAGACAATTTTCCCACAGATGGGGATGGGGTTGGTGGTGGTGGTTTCGGGATGATTCAAGCACATAGCACTTATTGTGCACTTGATTTCTATTATTATTACATTGTAATATATAATTAAATTATGATACACCTCACCATAAAAAAAGAGGCACAGGTGGAAGTGGTAAATAAAATAATGGGCAGGCCGGGCTCCGTGGCTCAGCCTGTAATCCCGCACTTTGGGAGGCCGAGGTGAATGGATTGCCTGAGCCCATGGGTTCGAGACCCACCTGGGCAACTAGGCGAGACCTCATCTCTACAATAAATCAAAAAATTAGCCGGGCGTGGTAGTGCGCACCTGTAGTTCCAGCTACTCGGAAGGCTGAGGCGGAAGGATCGCTG
>NW_007082945.1:5719-16811 GCF_000164805.1 Carlito syrichta
CTGGAGCCCAGCAGGTCGAGGCTGCGGTGGCTGGGAGCATGCCACTGCATTCCAGTCTGGGTGACAGAGTGAGACTCCAACTCAAAAATAATAATAATAATAATGGGCAGGACTAAAATAAATCTCAGATTCTAACTTAAAGACTGCCACCACATGCCCCTCTACAATGGAAGTACATCAACTCATGTACTGACAGGGTTTTGATAGGGCTTGGCAAGCAATTGATTTATGGTGATCTCTGTGCCATCAAACCTCACTGCTGATGTTAATCTTTATTTGCAGTCACTCCCCAGCACCAGATCATCGAGTGCCTCAGCTCTACCTCAGATCAGCAGGCATTAGATTCTCATGAGGAGCGTGCAACCCAGATCCCTCACATGTGCCGTTCACAATAGGATTCATGCTCCTGTGAGAATCTAATGCCGCTGCTGATCTGACAGAAAACGGAGCTCGGGTGGTCATGCGAGCAATGGGGAGTGGCTGTAAATACAGATGAAGCTTCATTCGCCAGCCTGCTGCTCACCTCCTGCTGTTTGCCAGGTTCCTAACTAGTACTGATCCGTGGCCCTGGGGGTTAGGATGCCTGCTCAGGGAAGGATACTTGAGCTTCTGGTGGTTGCCCCACAATCCTTGGTTTGTAGCTGAATCATTCTGATCTTGGCCTCAGTCACCACATGGCCTTCTTTCCTCTGTGTGACTGTCTCTAAATTTCCCTCCTCTTGTGAAAACATCAGTCGTTGGATAAGGGCCTATCCTGTATGGAATGACCTCATCTCTACCTTATTTCCAAATAAGGTCACAGTCACAAGCACTGAGGGTTGGAACTTGAACCTATCTTTGGAGGTAACACAATTCAGCCCGCCACAGTGACCATGAACATGGCATAGGGTGGAGTCAGAGAGGAAAAGGTTCTCTCTAGGAACTTGCCCCATGACCTTGGATGAGTCATTCAATGGCTTTTGTGCTCAGTTTCCTCATCTGGACCATCTATGAAGTGAGGAGACTGGATACCACGCTTGCTCGGGTCCCTTAGCCTGAACTCGTGATGATTTCACTAAGTAACTCAAACTCCATGTTTGTGGAACCCAGGTTCATGAGGTTTCTCTGTCATCGGAGCCGAGATGTGTAAAGGAAGTGTAGCATCCAGTGCTCATAGGCAGGGCTGGCCAGGGTGGGTTTGCTTACTGTGTCCACTCACTCTGTGGCCCAGGACCATTCCTTAACTGCAGCCTTCCAATTATGGGGAGCGTTTTTCACACCGAAATTTGTCTCTTTCTTTCATTTTGAATTCACTGACATTAAAGTTTATTTTTGAAAAGCCTGCCTCCATTTTAGTAGACTGTCATAGGGTTCAGTTTCATTTCGATCACTACTATTGACAACTTTTCAACACTGTTAAGAACCAGGATAAACATACAGCTTTTTGTTTTGTTTTTTGTTTTTGTTTTTGTTTTTGAGTTGGGGTCTTGCTCTTTTGCCAGGCTGGAGTGCAGTGGCATGATCCTGGCTCATCACAGTTTTGACCTTCTGCGCTCAAGCGATCCTCCTCCCATGTAGCTAGGAATACAGGCATTTGCCACCACACCTGGCTAATTTTCTTAAAAACTTTTTGTAGAGATGAGGTTTTGCTATATTGCCCATGCTGGTCTTGAACTCCTAGGTTCAGCAATCTCCCCACATCAGCCTCCCAAAGTGTTAGAATTACAGGCACGAGCCCCTGTGTCTGGGCTTTAATAGGAAAGCTTACACAGGGGATTCCGAGTGTACTTGTATTCATTCCAAGCCTTTTGAAGCCCAACTCTTCTGGTGGGATCATTGATGTCCATGTGGTTCATTGACTAAAAATAGACCTAGAGAGTCATATCTTATGTGAACCGGAAAAAAGGGAAAAAAATTATTCTAGTCTAGCAAATACTCCATTAAGACAAATATTGTTTCATACTTACAAAGCAGTTGAATATATTTTATACCTTGGAAGAACCTTTGGGGTCTCCCTAGAGCTTTATTGTTAAATAACTTTAGAATCCCAATGCAACTGAAGTCTTAGAAGTTGCAGTTTTTATTATGATTGATGTTATTACCTAGGAAATAACCACCAGAATCACATTCTTTGTAAGAATTATATTGAATATACCACAGAAGTGTAGATTTTTCTGTATTTAGGCATTAAACAACATAAACTTATATCAAATTGATTATGCAAATTTTGAAAAATAACCAAATCAAAAGACTTAGCTATATAAATATTTCTAATAACTATGTGCTATATTGCATATAATAAGAACTATATTTTGCCTCTCTATTAAGTTTTTCAAGTCTGGCTTAATATAATAGTAGTCAAAATAGAAATGCAGAATTTTTGTTTTAATTTAAAATGTTCCAAAATCTAACAATGAGTAAATCTCACACTGTGTAATTAATTTCTTGATTTATTAGGAAAGGTAAAATTCAGCATGGTTCCTATTAATTTTACACTGATTATGAAGTAGTGGCATCTAAATTAATGAGGTTTTATTTTGAGTGACATTTTATGTTTTAGAAAAATCTGTTTCAATTATATCACATTTTTTTTGCGGCTGCATTCAGATGTCTCCTATGACTGAAAATGCTCACTCACAGTAATTAAATACATTCCCCCCAGGATCTTAGTATCGGGGGCATAATGTTTTAAGACATGCCTAACCCTTATGTTATTTGTGATTGTTGTCATTTATTTTAAATTTGAGTCAGGAGTTTGTTCCACAGCAGTCTACCCTCACAATGGCCTACAGATAGACTGATGCAGAGTCAAGAACTCACACTCTGGAGTCAGACAGATATGAGTTCAAATGCTGCTCCCATGACTTACTAGCACATAACCTTGGCCTTCCTTAACTTTCCTAAGGCTCAGGTTTCTCATCTGTGAAATGAATCCAACTTCGTAGGACAGTTAACAGGATTGAGTGAGATAAAGCAGGGATGTGTTTTCATGCCCAGGATTGATGTTAACCAGTGAGATTAGCAAACTCTACATCTTCTTTCCTAGCCTGGGCATTGTCCAGCATCATACTTGGCTTATGTTTATTGAACAAAACTGAAACACCATTATATGTGCTAGAAGGACATGGGCTCATTTTATCTTCCTCACAGATAGTTGGTTTGGATGAGATGATTTCACAGAGCTTTTTTGGGTTTAATGCTAGGCGTACGCATGTGGTATAATAAGAAATATATTTGGTCTTTGCTCTGGATTCTTGGCTCTGAGTTCCTAAAACTCTTGGAAGGGTGATAGGAACATCTTTTGTTGTTCATAATGAACTTCTTCCAACCGTACCTGAGTTTAGGCTAAGGGGTTGATTCTTGGTCAGCCCCCAAAGGGGACTGGTTTCTAGAAAGCCCAAGCCTTGAATAGAAGGTTGGAACTTTCAGCCCCATTCTCTGACCTGCAAGGAGGTGGCACATCCGAAATCCATGGGGACAGAGACTCCTGGGCTCAGGACACCTTCAGACATCACCCAGTGTACCTGTTCATCTGGCTGTTCATTTTTATCTTTTGTCTTAAACTGCCCTAGTAAGTGCAGCATTTTCCTGAGTTCTGTGAGTCATTCTAGCAACTTAACAAATATGAAAGTAGGAGTCATGTGGGAATCCCACAAATTTGTAGCCAAGTTGCGTTTTCCTAATTTCTGTGAGTCATTCTAGCAACTTAGCAAATCTGAAGGTAGAAGCCATGTGGGAACCCTGCAAGTTTGTGTCCAAATTGGTCAGAGGTATGAATAGCCTGGGCATCCCATTTGTGACTGGTGCTTGAGGGGAGGGCAGTCTTTTGGACTGAACCCTCAAGCCCATGGAGTCTGATGCTAACTCTGAGTGGCTTGTGTCTGAGTTGAATTGGACTGTTGGACTCTACTTGGTGTTGCAGAATCAGAGAACCTGAGAGCTTGTGTTTATTCCTGGTAAGTTTTACAACCTGTCATGTCTCGATTTGGGCCAGTGAGAGGTGTGTGTGTTTCCTCCTGGGGTGTCCATGTGTGTATGTGACAGCACTGACGGGGGCCATTTTCTCCTCTGGATTGTTGTAACCAGATGGGCATTTCAGGGGAAGAAACTGGTGACCTACATGAGCAACTTTAGGGTCAAGAGTCAAGGAAATAGGGAGGTTGGTTGCCATGGCCAAGGTCATTCTTGAACTGCAGAACAGAATGAATGGTAGCTCACACCCATAACCCTAACACTTTGAGAAGCTGAGGTGGGAAGATTGCTTGAGCCCAGGAGTTTGAGAACAGACTAGGCAACATAGCAAGACATCGTCTCTACAATAATGATTAAAAGAAAAATTAGCCTGCCTGGTGGCATGGGCCTGTAGTCCAAGCTACTTGGGAGGCTGAGGCAGGAGGATCACTTGAGCCCAGGAGATCAAAGTTGTGGTGAGCCATGATTATGCCACTGTACTTCAGCCTGGATGAGAGTGTGAGACTCCCAACTGAAAAAAAAAAAAAAAAAAGAACGCACCCCACATCATGACCACAGGTTGCACACTTAGTGCAACAGATTTTCAGATATGTTCAAAATACCTCCCAATCAATTCTGAAGTTATGCCCCTTATGCCCCAGGATCTTTTCACTCACTGTGAATCCTTTATGGAAATGGACAAAGCACTGCAAATATATCAATAAACACATAAATAAATATATCTCATCTTTATCATAATATCCCTAGGATGAATCCTGTCCTAGAGAGCTTCCGTGCCCTCAAGAATCATGTGTCTGCTCCTGGATTCCTATTCTGTATTTGAAAATGCTTTCCCACAAGCTGTTTTCTTTCAGGTCTGGGCCTCTGAAGCGAAATTAATTTACTTGCCTCTTTTCTGTGGTGTCAGCTCAGCCCTGTGAAGCTGGATGCTAGAGGACATGTGTTCCAACGCTTCATGAGAACCAAAAATGTTTTCCAGCTTGTAAATTGCTTTTTGTTTATTTAATTGTATCTTTCACGGACTATATATTCAGCATATGCCTCTGGGATCTTCCGTACATTAACAATTCAAAAACCACTGACCTATAATCATATCAAAGCTGCCATTTTTGTCTTCAGTTTGCCCATAACAGAATCCTCATACAGGAGGTGGGCAGGAGCCTTGTGAGTAGATAATCTTGCCCCTAAAATACCAGTGCTTTATGGGTTGTAAATTCAAATGGTGAGCCATTTTATAATGGTCAATATTGTTATTATTTTACAATTATAAAACATTCTGAATTTTAGTAATCAATGCAGACATCTCCTGATGGATTTATGTTTTTCTCTGGGTCAGAATCACGGAGACTTCTCACAGGTGGCAATGAAAGTAGTTCAGGCTGAAAGAGACGGCTTCTGGGTTTCTTGCTGGTAATGAATGAATTCTGGGTGTCCCCGCGAGTCAAAATCAAGAGGCCATTTCCACAATAACTGGAAGGATTGGAATACATCACTTCAGCAACTTGTCCTCTCAAAAAGCAGTTTAAGCTTGGGCCATTTGAAGTGTTGGCTGAAATTTGTTTCTCCGGCTAAACTGTGTCCTTATTAATCTTTGAGATTAGTCCCCTGGCCTGTCTTGGAGTGGAAAACTGAAAGTATTTGTCTAAAACAACAATGACGCTGAATGTCTGCCAGGTTTTGATTATCCAGACAAGTTATAAGGCCTGTCATGTTAACAAACGCATGATCTAAATTTCATGATTCAGTTTTATTGGGAGTTATATCACGAGAAGAAAGGGAGACAAGTTTAAAGCTGGAGGTATACATAGCCATTCAGTCAATCTCTGTGTGACTATTTGGATTTTTCAACAATAATTATGGTTGATTTTTGTACAATTGTTTGAATTATCACGTGGTGAGGCCACTTTAGTCATTATCACTGCTAACAGAATAGACTATGTACAAGATATTTATTTTGGCCATGTTAGGACAAATGACATGATATTTTAAGGATACAAAGCTAGTTAATTGAGTGGGATGATCTCAGTAGATTACAAATGGGGCATGGCATTATTTATTTTTCCCTTCAGGGTTTTGTCAAATCTCTATTCTCCAACCCACCATAGAACCTTGGGTAGACCTTTTTGAATGGCTTTCAGTTATAAGAAAAATCTTACTTAGGTAGCTGTGACTCATTTTCAGAAGCTAAATTATCTCCTTGAGTGTCAATCAAAACTTTAGTCTCTCATTCCATCTCTTCTTCCCCACCTCTGGTCTCGCCCTTGGTTCAGAGAGACAGCAGGAAGGGCCAGTTCCTTCACTTTTCTTCCCCCTTGTCTTTCCACTGTCTTCTTGAAGACATCTCTGGCTCTGGGAGAGGGTCCTTTGGGGCTTTCCACTTCTGGCTCCAGGTGCTCTGGTAACTTTCTCCAATTTTTTTTCTTCCAATTTTTTCTAGCCTTTCTTAAATAAATTGGAGGTGGACTTCAATGATTTTGTTCTCAGCATCGGGGCCGTGCTCAAAATATATGGCAACAAGAAAATTCCTGCTAAATATGTTTTTACAGACACATATATCACAGCACAAGTATAATCCAGTACAGAAACTTCACTTCATATGATCAGATCAGAGGGATCTTCTGAGACAAACAGTAGTCTGAGAAGTTTTTTAGTTTACTAGGAAAGAAGACACTACCGAAAGGAAGTAGAAAAGAATAGCCAAATATTGAGCTTTGAATACCATGACTTTTCACTTTAGGACCTAGAAATTCTGAGTGTCCTGTTATGGGGTCTCTGTCGTGCACATGGTAAGAGGATGCTGGTGTCCACATTGACACTGGTGGTTTCCATTTGTCAGACACAGACAGCATCGGTGGTACCACGTCTGGGGGAATGGGTAGTCTGAATAATGGGGAGGGAAGCCCTGAGCTTTGTGTTGTCTATATTTTAATTTGTTTATATTTTCATTTAACTACTCTGTTGGAAATATTAAATCAATGTGGCTGATTTTTTGAAGATTGCAATCTAGAAAATTCAATTATTTAGTGCCTGGAAGGGTTTTGAAGATTAAAATGCTGTGTATAAATGTGTAAATATTTATTATTACAATTAAATACATGTTTGCTCCATGCAATTAAATTGTATTGTCAAAATGGTTTATATAACTCAAAACACATTTTGTGTTATTTTTGTTTCATCTTTTCCTAATTCCCCCAGGCAGAATTAGAAATTACTTTCCTCTGTTGTTCCCATAGCTTTTTCTTTATACCATTATTTTAGTTAGATCCAATTTAGTTTGATTTGATTTAGTTTGAAATAACATTTATTAAGTGTAAACTAAGTTCTGGGTACTGTGCTAGACCCAGAGAAGCAAAGTTGAGCCATAACCTTCTATCATCAAGCTTTCAGAGTAGGCATGTGTGTAGGGGAGGAGGGTGAGAACTTTAATGCAATTAGTTCCATGGCAAGAACCAAATTCAAAGGAGACAGAGGAAGAAGAAACACCTATAACTGTTCCGGTTGCTGAAGAGTTCAAAGGTAAGTGATTTTGGTTATACCAAATTAACAATGAAAGCTTTCAGAAAAGCTATGTCCTTTTTGGAAGAATTCAAGTCTTTGTAGACAGGTGAAGAAGTTCTCCTCCTCCCTATCCTCTTGGAAGAGGCACAACAGAAAACTATGGTAGCAAAATTTTCCTATCACAAGTTTTGCCCTTGAACTTGGTGAACACAGTTTTGCAAACCGGAAGTATTTCAGAGCTTTTCAAATAGTTCAAGTTTCCAACAAGTGAGCCAACAGTGATAGCAACCTTCTTCCTGTAATCAAGCAGTTTTCTTCACTTGCTCATAACTCTGGTTTGTTTACTGAGAGGTGATTCTGAATATTAAGCAGTTAGTATTAGAGAAAAAAACTGGTAAAGAATAGCCCTTATGAGTATGAAGTCATTGAAAAGGTAAGAATTAGAAAGTCAAAATTTTAGCCGGGCTCAGTGGCTCAGTCTGTAATCCCGCACTTTGGGAGGCTGAGGTGAGTGGATTGCCTGAGCCTGCGGGTTTGAGACCCGCCTGGGCAACGTGGTGAGACCTCATCTCTACAATAAATCAAAAAATCAGTTAGGTGTGGTAGCGCGTGCCTGTAGTTCCAGCTACTTGGAAGGCTGAGGTGGAAGGAACGCTGGAGCCCAGCAGGTGGAGGTTGCGGTGGCCAGGAGCGTACCACTGCACTCCAGTCTGGGTGACAGAGTGAGACTCCAACTCAAAAAAAAAAAAGAAAGTCAAAATTTTGATCTAGACCTTAAGGAGTATTAGCAGAGATTTCAAATAAACTACACTGGGCAAAACAAACAAATTATATGTTAAAGTTAAAAAACAAATAGGCAGAATGATAATCACAAATCATTCGTCTTTGTTAAAAAAGCAGGATAGAATTTGCCTACATGATCCATATTTATTATTGAAATTTTGTATTCTGAAGAGGATAAGAAAGCCAACTTTTTGCTTACTTCTAATCTATGGAACATAACCAAAATAGACAATGTCTGAAAAATTAAATAAAGAAAAGCAATAGAAGTAACACAAATTTAGAAGTGGTAGAGTATGCAACAATTAATAAAGATAAATTTAAATAGATGAGCATAGCCTTGAAAATGCAATTCTTGTACCATCCATATTTAATTCTACATGAATACATAATTCTACATGAATCTGGACATTTTCTGAGAAATATAAACTTCCAAAATTGAAATAAGAAATAGTAAAATGTACCCAATCAGTAACAATAAAATACACTGACAAATAAGAGAAGGGACCCAAAAAAATCCCGGAATTTTTTTTTTTTTTTGGAGGGTGGGTTCCTTGTAGTACAGGCTTCCCCTACTAGGTAAATAATTAAAATCTTTTCAGAAGCAAAAACACTTTTTAAACCATTTTGATCAAGCAGTAAGTTTGATAGAATATGGGGTTAACTGACTATAAAAGACTAATAAAGTAAATAAGTGATGAAAGATAGGAACAAAAGAAAGTGAAAGGAAGAATTACAAAATAAACAGAATAATTCCTATTTTTTTACATACCCTAGAATAAATTACAGAGGACTTGAATTTTCATTCCTTGAGAATTGGAAAGGAATCTACTAGCAAAATGATCTGGCTCTGGAGACTTTTTTTGGGAAGTAGTTCTTTGATATTCAAGGGAAGACCCCCAAAACCCTGAAATTCATTTATAAAAAATTGTGCATTTATTCTTGCATGTTTAAACTTCAGTCACCTTCAAAGTACTCTCTGTTTGATGCAATACTCCTATCAAGACGCTTTTTCTAATGCTCAAAACAGCTCTTGAACTTGTTATTTTTGATGCCGTTGAGTGCTTCTGCTGTTTTTTGTTTCACCTCTTTCACATTGGTAAAAACGTTTCCCTTTGAAGACTGCTTTCATCTGGGAAACAAGCAAACAAAAAAGCCACTCAGGATGAGAAGGGTGAATAGGGAGGGTGGGCCACAGGGATCATGCTGTTTTTGGTCAAAAACTGCTTAACACTCAGCGTGGTGTGGGCAGATGCATTCGTACCCATCATGAAATGGACAAAGATGAATTTCTCTTTATTAGTTGTTGTATACTCTACCACTTCTAAATTTGTGTTGCCTCTATTGTTTTTCTTTCCCTACTTTTTCAGACATGGTCTATTTTGGTTGCTTTTTTCCTCAAGTATAAAGCTCTTGAATTTGTTGACCAATTCCTAATCTTACTGTTTTGAGATTTTTGTCTTTACTATTGTCTTCTTTCTCTTTAGATATCTTATAATATTTGTATAGCTCCTAGAGTCAAATGATTAGTTTTTCTTTTTCAACCTTACTTGAATTACAGAGAAAGCTTTTTAAACTATACATTTGTTGCTAGGTAAAATTTTGGCTAAATTCCTTAATTTTGATATATACAGTTCTAATTTCTATTTCTTTGAAATGGTTTGCATTTTATGGTAGCATAGCAAAATATTTATTACACACATAGACATTTATACATACATACATGCTTAGTACAATACATACATTATGTATATATATTATAAATCTCCAGGGGATGCTTATATATATATATTCTTAAACACATACAGGTGTAAAGACAACTTCACTAACTATATTAGTCAAATATTGCTAAACTTCTTTCTTAACTTTGTAGCATTGCCCTCCTTCTTGTATACAAATACATTTGACCTTGGAAAATCTCTCAATCTTGGTACTTAATTAAGGTAGTCCTGGCTCCTGCCTTACCTATACTGATTAAGTATTTAGAAGTGTTGGCTACACCTACAAATGCCAGTACCTCACTACTCATCCCCTTCTTACTTTTTTTTTTTTGGTCTTCATATGTTTTAATTGCATTGTTACTTTTACAAGATATTTTTTATTTTTATTATTATAAAGATGTGGGGTACAATTCAGGGTTAGGTATAATCCTAAACATTGATTATGCAGGTACCCTTGTTGATGAGGTGTGCCCCTCCCTCCCCAGCAGTTTCTTACTTTCTTAAAATTCAAATCTTTAAACATGCATTGAGGATCTATGCTGAGGTAGGTGGTAGAGGTATGATCAGATACGATCCAAGATCTGAAAGAGCTTGTACTGTGTTAGAATTCGAAAGCCTACATCAAGGTTCTCTGACTTTGCTTGGTAGAAGACAGCTTTATGACCAGGGAAGAGTGGAGAACAAAAGGAGAGGAATGACTTCTCTAGGCTGAAGCTTCATTATGCTTTCTTTCCTCTTCTTACTCCCTTTGACCAGGAGGGTAAGAAGTGGGGAGAAGAAAGGGCAGTCTAACAGGTTTGAACAACTCCAGCCTCGGGGCAGAAGTAAGTAGAGCAGGACGAGTCCTAGTCCCCACTGAGCTTGGAGGTAGAAGCCATCCAGCAAGGTGCTGAAAGCATTTGTCCATTTAGCTAGAAATAGTTGGGATCTGGAGAAGGATATCCGGAGGAAGAGTTATTGGCTGATAATTTGTAGCTGTCAGGTCTTTCACCCAGGAAGCGGGCTCTATTTTCTTTCTATCTGTTTGTAGGGACACAGCACACTGTTATGAATTCTGGGGCTCCTCACCCTAACAGGTGAGATTCTTATCTAGTGTTTTGATAATGTTTTTCTGGACGCTATCTTTTTTTTTTTTTTTTTTG
>NW_007082945.1:16831-32337 GCF_000164805.1 Carlito syrichta
GGCGCGCACTACCACGCCCGGCTAATTTTTTGATTTATTGTAGAGATAAGGTCTCGCCAATTGCCCAGGCAGTTCTCGAACCCGCGGGCTCAGGCAATCCACTCACCTTGGCCTCCCAAAGTGCCGGGATTACAGGCTGAGCCACTGACCCTGGTTCTGGACACTATCTTAACCCTCATGTGACCCCCAAATATTTTAAGCCACTGCACTACTCTGCTATATATCATCCAAAGAGCTTTCTAATTTTAAATCAGCAAACACAATAGCATATATACACAACATATATTTATCCTGCCCTTCTGAAGCAGAGATGGATTATTATAGAATAGTGTGGCTAGAAAAGTGGAGTGTCCCCTCTGACACTCGACCTTCCTATGTTTGCAATTCAAGGTGCTTCATCATTCAGGCTCTTCCCTTTCACTGTCCAGCCTGAGCAGCCCTTGTTCCGGCCTTGCAGGACCTCCCCAGGGCTTTAGATCACAAGACTCTAGCTGTATTTTTACATTCTTTAGTTTCTCTCTGACATGCCCTTGAAGCCTGTCTATGTCTAACTCTGACAAACTTCTACTCAATCTGCAAAACCAAGCTCCATCTTACCTTTTCTAGTAGTCAAGCCTCTTTTGAATAACACTGAAAGTAACTGATCTCATTGTAGCTCTTAGTAAATAAAAGTAACCAGGCCAGGGTGGTGGCTCACACCTGTTATCCCAGCACTTTGGGAGGTCAAGGCAGGAGGGTTGCTTGAAACCAGGTGTTTGAGACCAGCCTGGGCAACATAGCAAGACCCATCCCTATGTTTTTTAAAAAATATAAAAATAAGAAGAAAAAAGTAACTAAATCCAGAGGTGCTGCAGCTGCAGGCAATCCCAGAGCTCAGGTGAGACCATCAGGACAGGCTTCCTCTCCATTTCTACTTCCTTCTATGTGGATCACAGTCATGGTAAAGATGCTTGCATGTCCAGGATCTCAGAAGAAGAGAGGTACTCTTTTCTATCAGTTCCACCAGAAGCCTCCAAGGAATGGCTTGCAACGCCCAGTTTGTGTCAGGTCCCCTTCCTTGAGCCAAATTACTATGACTAGAGAGATGCAGTGTCCAGCACATGAGCCCAATTCTTTGGTGACAGGAAGGACTCATCTCCACTAAACAATAAAAAGAGGAACTGTGTTACCAGAAGAGGGGGAAAGGGCATGAAACTTTCCTCATGAAACTTTTCCTGACTGCCTTAAATTGAGTTACTTCCAACTCTGTTCTTTCATTTCTCCATGACAGTACTTGTCGCATTGTAGAGCAATACATGTTTACTTGTCCTTGCTATTTGTGGAATGAAGTGAAGACTGTCTGTCTTATTTTTATCTTTCACATTGTAACGCACAGGATAGGTACTCTGAAAAGACTTACTGAATGAACACTTGAATTAAAAAAACAGGAGTTTATACTCTGGTTACTCTTCAGGTTGTAAAAATCTTACACCTTTTATCAGAAGACAAGAGTTTGAATATGAGGAAGATTATGGCAAATGCATGTGGTGGTTTTAAATACCGAGGCTCCTTGACTTTTTATGAGGTTATGTCCCAATAAAGCCCATTGTAACTAAAAAAATCTAAGTGGAAAGTGCATTTGATACCCTAATACATTGACTGCAAAGAAAAAAAATTGTAAGTTGAACCATCATAAGTCATGGACCATCTGTACGTCCTCAAATTCTGGAGCACTCTCCCCTTCAAAAGGAGAAGCCTGTGTTCTTAAATGTGGGCTACACTTTGTGTCACACCTTTAACAGCTAGAAAAGAATGATGGTATGCAACTCGGGAGTCTAGGTCATCAAAGGGAAATTGCTTACTGCTCGCTCGCTCTCTCTCTCTCTCTCTCTCTCTCTCTCTCTCTCTCTCTGCCATGCTGTGAGGATGCTTAGGCAACCCTGTGGAGGTGCTCATGTGGCAAGGAACTGAAGCCTTCTGCTCAGAGCCAGCAAGGAGCAGTGGTATCCTGTCAGCAGCCAGGTGAGTGAATCATCTTGAGACGGGTCACCCGGTCCCAGTTAAGCCCTCAGAGGAGAGGAGTCTCACCTGACATCTAGCAACCTCATGAAAGACCCTAAGGCAGAACCACCTACCTAAGCCACTCCTGGGTTTCTAAATCCCAGCAACTGTGTGTGTGAGAGATACTACATGATTTTTTTTTTTGGTTGACAAATTTGGGGTAAGTTGTTAAACAGCAGTAGGTAAATGTTACAATACAGAACAGAAGAGCCTTACGCGGAAGTGAAACGAGGGCTAAAGAAAGAAGTGTCATCAACACTTCAGACAGCAGGAAAGTCTCCCAAGGAGGGGGGCCTTGGAGCTGGTCTTCAGGGAACTGGGCACATAAGGGGAAGACCTTTAAAAGCCCAGAATTTATTTATAAAAAAATTGTGTATTTATTCTTACATGTTTAAACTTCAGTCACCTTCAAAGAACTCTCCATTTGATGCGAAACACCTCTCGAGATGCTTTTTCTACTGTTCAAAACAGTTTTTGAAAAAGATAATTCCGGCTCTTTAGGGGGTGCCCCACCTCCCCTGGTCTGTGTACCTGGAAGAGAAAAGAAACGATTCAGGAAAAAGAACGAGAAAGAAAGGTGAAGGTTATGTTCAGGACCTAGGGATAGACTCAGTGATATGCATCTATGATGCAAGTAAGACATCAGTGGCAGATGGTTGGGAAAAGATGGCGGCACTCAAAAGTAAAGTAGCCTCCAAGGAACCCCTAAGGACAGCTGCTCTCCACTAGCTGGTCTTTAGACCTCTCCTGTTTTGTTACTGAGTTCCTTGTTGATCTCATCCACAGCTAGGATATTAACCAATATCTGCCAGATTGTTTAAGATCTAACCCAGACCTGACTCTGGTGATTTGGTCTCATGTTTCCAACTGTTTCCTGATTTTCTCCAGCTGGACGTGCAACCAGCATCTCAAATTCTTTGCCCCTTAAAGCAGAATCGTTTTTGAGCAAAAGGGTGATTTAGAAAAGATAACCTTAAATTTCCTTTAAATTTCAAGGGTGGTCCTGCTATGGTTGGCATGACTCAAGTTGTTTCCCCATGGGCCACTAATTTGGGTGCAGTTGTGGGAATCTAAGGAGCAAGAAATCTCATGGAACATTTTCAAGGACAGAATTTAGCACCACCGAATGGAAGTCCATGGGACAGTTCAGAAGCAGCATTGTCTATATTGCTACCTTTAGAATTTGCCATCCCCAAAATCCACTGAAGAAAACGTATTTACCATCCATGTACCCACACTGGTATCTGCAGAATGACTGTTTTTGATCACACTGAAAGCAGCAATTTCTCCTTTATTCCAGTTCCAAATGCAGCTGTTTCTAGGTGTATCTGTATTCATCTTGGACTGGTTAAAGTAAGTTAAAGAGAAGGTTAGTTTCCCAGAATAAGAATCTTGGGTCATCACGATGGCACCTCTCTGCAATGCATTGTCAACATGTCTCTGTGCATGTTGTACATTGTCTGCAGTGTCTCCCCAAGGTCTCTGATTTTCAGGGCCCCGCCTTATGGCCAGGCTGTGCTGCAACCCAGAGTTTCTCCACCTGGCTGCAAATTAGAATCCCCTGGAGTTTAGGAAAACTCCCTTTCCTGGGCCTCACCCAAGACCAATTAAATCGGCATATCTGGGGTGGAGCCTAGACACCTTATTGTTTGAAAGTTCAACTGGCAACTTTAATGTGCAGTCAGGGTGGAGGAGAAAAAGACTTGCTTATGCAGACCTGACCTGGCTGTGCTCTTTAATTACTCCCACCTGGGAAATCATTCACACTTTCTGAGAATCAATTTGCAATTCTATAAAATGTGATAATACTTTCTAAGCAAGACTATTGAAAAAGCAAATGAAACAGTGGTGTGAAAAGGCGTGATAAATGTAAAGAACCAGGTACCGTTATTGGGATTATCATATTCTTCCTGCTCTCAGTCTAATTCTAGCCCTTCTGGGCAGAAGCTAGGGGAAGCAGCTTCCTAGCTGGGCTTCTTTTCTACTGTATCTCTACCCTCCAATTCATCCTTCATTTCACTGCCAGGTCAACTTTTCTAAATCATCCTTTTGCTCAAAAACTATTCTGCTTTTATTTCTACCAATATAATTCTACTACTCTAGACCTCCTTAAGTCGAAACTCTAACAACTTTTCTAACCTTATCTTCTATTTCCTAAATGCATCCTGTGTCCAGTCAACCACCACCCTGCTAGCCAGTCAGCCAGCTGGCCAAAAAACGTTGGTGTTCCTGTCATATCACAGCATTATGTTAGAACTGTGTGAAAGGACATAACGTGGAGTCAGTGTACCCAATGAACAGCCATTTGAACATTGCCCAGAACTGGCATGTTTCTCTAGCAGTTCACTTTAACTTATCCTTAATCACTAGCCAAAGACAGAACCGGTTTCTCAGAGGCAGCTATCGATAATTGCTTTACACCCCCCTCCCCAGCTTGTTTTGTACTAATTAGCTTTTCTATTTCAGGTATTTGCCTCCACCCATAAGACCCAAGTTAACCTAATCAGCTTCTGGTGACCTTCATGGCAAAGACAGATCCCATCACCATGGCAGCGATCATGTGACTAGCCCACCCATCTGCCTGCTGTCTATCATCTGACGTGAGTACTTGTGCTTATCTGCCCTCTGATGATGTGGAGCAGGTCACCACCCAATCACCTTGATGATCTTCTCCCATCAAAGGAAAAGTTTAAAAGAATTCAACTCCAAGCCGGCCTGTCATCATTGCTTTGCTAAACTCTGGTGTGTCCACGTGGCTCTTTGAGCTATAGCTGCCCTGCTTCCTAGCTTTGGCCCCCTCCTCTACCTTGGGGAAGTAAATCAATCATCAATCAGTTAATCAATCAATCAATCGCACACTCTCTCTCTCTCTTTCTAATTTACTTTTAAATAAACCTTATTTTACAATCTAACTTCTGTGCAATTCTTTGCATCTTTCTCATGGCAATGGATCACATACCACCCCACTCTGGCAGGTCTGACCTAACATTTTGGTTCTCATATAGTCCTTGAAAAAAACTTTAAAAAGACAAATGAACATAATGTCATCATACTTTTTAAAACATTTTATTCTTATTTATTTATTTGCTTATTTGCTTATTTATTTATTTTTGAATTGGAGTCTCACTCCATCACCCAGACTGGAGCACCGTGCACACTCACGGCCACCCCAGCATCAACCTGCTGGGCTCCGGCGATCCTTCTGTCTCAGCCTTCCAAGTAGCCAGAACCACAGGTGCATGCTACCAAGCCAGGCTAATTTCTGATTTACTGTAGAGATGAGGTCTTGCTAAACTGCCCGGGCTGGTCTTGAACCCGTGGGCTCATGCAATCCATTAGCCTCAGCCTCCTAAAGTGCTGGGTTTACACGCTGAGCCACTATTTTTATTTTATTGAGATGAGGTCTTGCTATGTTTTCCAGGCTGGTCTCGAACTCCTGGGCTCAACGAATTCTCCTGCCTCAGCCTCTCAAAGTGCTGGGATTTCAGGTGTAAGCCACCATGCCCGGCCCCATAATGTCATGATAAATGGTAGAATAACTGGTGTCTATTTCCCCGGTTTTTGAGGGTTATAATAATTTGCAGAGCTGGCTTCATGGGCATGTGTCTTCTACAATCACACAGGGTCCCACACTCCGAAGGGCCTGACACATGGGTGGCTGAATGCTCTGCTGTTGTCATCTTGAAATTCTTCCTCACTTTCGGACAAGGGCCACACATTTCCATTTAGTATTGGGACCAACACAAAATAATAGTGAGTGGTAATGTTTGATTAGCCATTTATTTTATTTTTTGTTCTATTGTTTTAGAAAGGATTTAAGGAAGCATAAAAGAGGAATAAAATGAAGGACGACCACACAAAATGTCAAAGTAGCTTTTTAATGAGGCAAGGGAAAAAACAAGGTTAGGAAGTTAAGATGGGGCTGAGACCAAGTTTGGGTCATTAGAAAGCATGTCAGGATGTCCAGTTTGCCTGCTAGAAATTGGCCACACGTATGGTTCATAGCAGGTCACTGTGAGAAGAAAAGAATGATCAGTTACAAGAGGTACATTAAACACGATCAGTGGCTGAGGCAGAAGCACAAATATCCTTGACAGAAGAACAGAGGGAAAGTTATCTCATGGGTCTTCATGATCGGGGCAGGCTAAAGTGTTCTTTAGGGACAGCCATCCATACTGTGAACTCAGCAACAAGCGCCACGGGTCCAGTTCTTCGAATGTGCCTCACACCAGGGGCAACACGCAATTTAGTGAAATTGCTTAGCTAGTCTTGCACAGGGGAGGGGCTCAGGACATATGTGCCCAATGAGTGGATGAATGAATGAATTTGCGGAGGTAACCTGAATTAAAATAGGTGTCTATTTTAATTTAATTTAAAATAGGTGGCCTGACTTCATTCAGGGATAGATTTGACAGTATTTTGAAGAACAGATGGACTCCATATCCTTTAGAGAATTCTCCAGAAAGAAGTATTGTTTTTCCTTTTGTGCATCAAAGGATACTCTTGACAGAGTAAAAGGCACTCTGCAGAATTAGGGAGAAAATATTTGCAAATCACATGTCTGACAAAGAATAATAATCCAGAGTATGTAAAGAATGACTAAAACTCAACACTAAAAACAGTTCAAAAATGGGCAGAGGACTTGAATAGACATTTCTCCAAAGAATATAAACAAATGGCCAATAAACATGAATCATTAGAGAAATGCAAATCAAAATCACAATGAGATATCACCTTATATCCATTAGGATGGCTATTCTAGAAAAACCAAAACAACAAATGTTGGTGAAGATGTGAAGAAACTGGCAAAAATGTGCATGGTTGGTGGAAATGTCAAATGTTTTTGCTATCTTTGAAAACAATACGAAGTTTCCACAAAAATTTTAAAAATAGAATTCCTATATGATCCAGTGATTCTGAGTATATACTCAAAATATGAAAAAATACCTGCGCACACGTTTATTGCAGTATTATTCACAATAGCAAAAACATGGAACCAATGGTGCTACCCATTGAAAGAGGACTGGATAAAAAAATGTGGTACATATACACGATGGAATATTGCACAGTCATAAAGAAGGACAAAATTATGAACTTTGCAGCAACTTGGATGGACTTAGGGTCTATAATACTGAGTGACCTATCACAGAAACAAAGAACAGAGTACCGCATGTTCTCACTCATAAACAGACCTTGAACAATTACCATAATACTGTAAGAGAGGGACTGGCAGTAGTGGGAAACTGCCAGGGATGGAGGGAGCAGTGGGTTTGGCAATAATGGGAAACTGCTGGGGGGGTGCACCTCATCAACAAGGGTACCTGCATAATGAACATTTGTTGCCCAGACTGGAGTGCAGTGGCCGCTCCCGGCCACTGCAGCCTCGACCTGCTGGGGTCCAGCGATCCTTCCGCCTCAGCCTTCCGAGTAGCCAGAATTACAGGCACGCGCTACCATGCCCGGCTTGATTTTTTAATTTATTGTAGAGATGAGGTCTCACCAGGTTGCCCAGCGGGTCTGGAACCCACGGGCTCAGGCAATCCACTCACCTCAGCCTCCCAAGGCACGGGATTACAGGCGGAGCCACAGAGCCCGGCTGTATGATGAACATTTTGTACTTAACCCTGAATTGAACCCTACATCTTTAAAATAAAAAAAAAAGAATTGAAAACGGGGACTCGGTCAGACATTTGTACAGCCATGTTCATAGCAACACCATTCCCCATAGACAAAAGGTAGAAACAAATGAAATGTCCATTGACAGATGGACAGAAAAAAAGTGAAATGACATATACATAAAATGAAAATAGTTTTCAGCCTTAGAAGAAGAAAATTTGGACACCCTTTACAACATGGATGAACCTGGAAGACATTAGATTAAATGAAATGAACCACACACAAAGGAACAAATATTGTATGATTTCACTTGTATGACGTACCTAAAAAAGTCGGACTCATAGACAAAGAAGAGTGGTGGTTGCCGGGGGCTGAGGGGTGGAAGAATAGGGAGTTATTATTTAATGGGTACAGAATTTCAGTTTGGGATAATACCAAAAATGCTGGAAATGGATGGTGAGGATGGTGACATTACATTGTGAATACCCTTAATGTCACAGAATGATACATTTACAAGTGGCTATTAAAAAAACCCAAAACAAACAAACAAACAAAAAACAACCCATAAAATGTTGTTTCTCTCTGTTGGGCCTTTGAAATTCTGCATGGTAGTGAATTTGAGGTTATTAGTTTCTAATAATATGACATGTGGAAATTGCTCTTATTGTGGAAAATCAAAGCATATTTGTAGATATGCTTTTAGCTGCAAATAGCAGAAAGCAACACAAAATGGCTTAAACAATAAGAGACTTATTGTCTCACAAAATGAGAAATATGGAGACTTCCATGTAAGAGCTGGTTATAAAAAAAAAAGAGAGCGGGGACTGGATGGAGTATTTCATGCCTGTAATCCCAGCACTTTGGGAGGCTGAGATGGGAGGATTGCTTTAGCCTAGGAGTTTGAGACCAGTCTGTACAACATAGTGAGGCCTCATCTCAACAAAATAAAAAATAAAATTAGCTGAGGTACTCTGTTCTTTGTTTCTGTGATAGGTCACTCAGTATTATAGACCCTAAGTCCATCCAAGTTGCTGCAAAGTTCAGGATCACCTCAGCTCAGGAGGTTGAGGCTGTGGTGAGCCCGTGATTGTGCCACTGCCCTCCAGCCTGGGTGCGGAGCAAAACTTCAACTCAAAAAAATTAAAAAATGAAAACAGTAATTTGGAGGGAGAGCACTTGTAGGGTTGGTTAACTTAGGCAAAATGATGTCCTTAGTCCTTGGTTCCCACACCCTTATCCCTTAGAGTGTTCTCAGAGAGACTCCTTTCATTACTGCAAGGTGGTTGCCACCGTCCTGACATCACATGCAGGATAGGTAACACCTAGCAACAGAAAAGGAGCTGCCACATATCTTTTTGATAGTAAGGAATTCTTTTCTAGAGGCATTTCCGCCAACTTCCTCTCATGTCTCATTGTCCAGAAGTAGGTCACATCCTCATCACGAAACCAATCAATGTCAAGAGAAATGGTACCATCATGAGTGACTGCGTGACTGGTTAGGATTATCTAAGGCTCTTGGGGGTGGGGGAGGGTGCTAGAACAACAACAACAGCAAAAGGAAGATGCCACACAGGGGAAGAGCAAGATAGACAACCAATGGGTCATACCCAAGCTTTGAATCTTATTAGAAGTATCATTCTGGGTAACTTACATAAATATCTTTAAGCCTCAATTTCCACAACTGTGAACTGAGAGAAACAACACCCCTACTCGATCAGGTGGATGGGAACATTAAGTGAAAAATGTTTGCAAAGCACCTAATATGGTGATTTATATACTCTACTGTATTGAACATTATCTCATTACCGACACACACAGTAATGCAAGTTCTTCATAAATTATAGCTATCATTGCTATTCTTCTTCTCTCAACGGTGTGAACGTACAATTGCTCAGTTATTGTCCTTAGCTTACCCATGCAGGTAAACACTCAGGAAATAAATGGTACCTAGATAAAGAACTACCATGGGTTGTGGAATCCAATTCTGTGTGAACAAGATGTATTATTTTGCTAGGGTTGCCATAGCAAAATACCACAGATGGGTAGCTTAAACAACAGAGATGTCTTGTTTTTTGGTCTCATGGTTTTGGGGGGCAGAAGTCTAAGGACAAGGTACTGGCAAAGTTGGTTCCTTCTGAGGGCTATGAGGAAAGACTCTTCCAGGTCTCTCCCTGCGGCCATCTTCACAGAGGGCTGCCTGTTCCCTGTGTCTTTACATTGCCTTCCCTCTCTATTTATCTGTGTCCATAATTCCCCTGCTTAAATGGTGGGGATTAGGGCCCATCCTCATAATCTCAATTTAACTTGATTACCTCTAAAAAGACTCTGTATCCAAATACACTCACATTCTGAGGTACTGGGGGGTTAAGACTCCAACATGTGAATTTGGGGGGACAGAAATCAACCTGTAGCATAGGGTAAGGATCCCTTGGGTAGGAATTGTCATTGGGAAGTCCCTCTTTCTGCAAAACCCCGAGTGAGAATTCTCATGTGATGTCATAACCCAGTAACCTGCCCACTCCCAACCTCTTTGTTTTAGATGGGTTTGTGAATAATCCTAAATCTCACTCTGGGTGAGTGGGAACAACTGGGGTTGTAATAGATTTGTAAGGAAACCACTTCGAGATAATTCCCCAAGAGAGGATATAGGAAACATGGTCCTGGAAGGGAGAAAGTAAAGTCCCAATTGGTCCTTTCAAAGGAACATTTATGAGGTACTGGCTGCGTGCAGGCCATGATCACTTTTCTCTGCATGGTGCAGTGGCTGTGAGCGTGCATGGGTGGATGAGGTAAGTGAACAACAGTTCCAGTCTCAGGATCTACTGATGTCACAGGTGTGGGAACAGCTAACTATGACGCAGAAAGCAGTAAGTGCAGAATAAAAGAACGACCAGTGGGTTATAAGAGTGCGAAGAAGGTAAACAAACAAAAAAAAATGGATGTGGTTGGGGAAATTCAAGTGAGTTTTGACAGGAGAGAAGTTCGGATTGAGAGGCACAGAGGTAAATGCCCTTGGAAACCTTGAAAGAGCCAGATCTTTGGGGACTGACAATTATAAATGTAGGTTATGTAGCTGCATAAGGAAAGGCACAAAGAAACTGCAAGAACGACCATAGGGAAGAACGGATCCACGTGATATCTGGGGGGAGATTTGGTGCCCTGCAGGAGTGAGTCACGGTGCCAGGCTTAGAAGCCATTTGTTGACCCTGAGCTAAAATAGAAACAACTTGGAAGAGACTGAAATGCACTTTAAGGCAAATCCAGCACAATTTCCTGGATTCCACCGTCGACAGAAAGAATCTTAGGACAGTGATTAAGGGAAAGTGCTTCATGTTCTGCAGACCTGGGTCAAGCCCATGTTTGCCATTTACCAGTCATGTTACACTGGGAGAGTTGCTCATATCTTCTAGGCATCAGTTTCCTCATCTGTAACGTGAGGATGATTGTATACTTCAAGTGCTTTTGCAAGGACATGTATGGAAATACTGCAAGTAACGGTTTGCAACACAGCCTGGCACACAGACTCAGAACATGCTCACCAACAAGAGAGGAATCATTGTAATTTATTGATTTTGGACATGGGATGACCTGAAGCAGAATAACGTGTGTCCTTTAAAACACTCAAATGGGCGGACACGCCAAACTACCGTGAACATCATTAGGGTGTTACGAAGAGATAGAAGGAAAAAGGTCCTTACTCCATTCCTTCTCCCAGCTCACTCCACCCACTGGGAAGGGAGGGAAGGAAAAGCAGAGGGAGCGCAGTAAAGCAAGAAGAGATGGAAGGTATGTGGAGAGCATCCTACTTGGCGTTGTCCTGCGCTGACCTCTGTGAGGGCCTGACCTCTGGGTCCTTGCAGAGGGTGCCCCTTCTCCTCCTGACCACTAGAGGGTGCCCTGACTTGATCCAGGTGCAAGAGAAACAGATGCTTGGTGTCCTTGAGTTTGAATGCTCGGGGTGGGTAGTGTCCAAGAGCAGGGACAGTGGGGAGGGTGAAGGGTGAAGCCATGTGTGGACCTGGGGCAGGTACAGGGTTGTACCGGGTCCACTCAGGTGAGTCCAGAAGGATGGATCGTGGAGGGTCTGAAGCCAGCTTTTGGGGACCAGTAGGGGCACTGGATTCAGATGTGGGTCTTGACCAATGTGGTGGGACCTCCTGGTTCTTTCGCTCTTTTTCTCCTGTGGCAGAGCGGCACTGTTCCACTCTCTGGCCACGTGAGGGGAGGGGCCGGGTGCTGATGGCCCATGGAAAGGAAAGATAAAGGGGACAGGAGGAACCGTGTGGGGTACAGAAGGTTGGGGTACATCTGAGGAAAGAGTAGGACAGATGGTGGAGGTGGGGGACAGCGGTGTGTGAGGGGGCCTGTACTTTCCAGCCCTTCCCTGGCTAATGGCTTGTGGTCACTGCAGTCCGTCAAGGAGTGAGAACAGAGTGTTGACTGTACAAGGATTGGAGTTCAGTTGATGATGGTTTTCCTCCAAGGTACTTATAGCTAAGCCCTCAGCAGTTTACTGGTGGTTGTGAGGATCTTATTCAACCCCAAACTGTACACACACGATAAGAAAACCGCAGAAATCTGCTACTGAGGAGGGTGTCCAGAGGACTTTGGCATCATATGTTAAGCTGATGTTCAGCCAGAATGCACCTAATGTCCATACTGATAGTTTATGGTCATCACCCATACTGAAGGGTGGAGGCTGGTGCCAACAGGTTGTCAAATGTGATGACAATTACCCCTGACTGTGGTCACATAATTCTAGCCAACTATTTTGGAATGTGTGTCGTGCACAAAGATGAGGTTAAAAAAATAGAGAGAGCTTTGTTCAACCCATCACTACTTTTAGAAAAGCAATCTGGACATATTTCCTATTAAAATCCTTTGGGGTTTCCAAAATACTTCATATTTCATTCTAGATGAGGCTTCATTGTCCTTAGATTGCACTGGGCTCTAAATAGGTAAGAGATTAGACAATAAGTAAAATAGTACCTTTCTCATTCAGAACACCTCATTAGAAGAATAAGTCCATTGGGACAGGTTTCTAGAGAGCCCTAAAATTTTTTTTTAAAATCATCATTAGTAAGCCATTTGAGACAAATTATACTATCTTTTTAGACTTTTAAAAACGACTGTATATATTTTTAAGGTAGTTAACATCACATAAGGGAAGAGTAAATTTGCAGATCAATTTGGTTTAAACATCTATTAGGAAGGATGATAATGTGTTTGGCTAAAGATGACTCTTTGGCTTATCATTGACAGCCTATGACAGTTATCCAAACATGTGATTCCACTTCAAGGCTTTTAAACAACTTTATTGAGGCATAATTTACATACCATAAAATCCACTTGTTTTAAATGTAGAATTCACTGATTTTTTTTTTTTTTTTTTGGTAGATTTACTGGGCTGTGCAACTATCGCCCCAATTCCTTTCCAAGATGTAATTTTAACACGTAAAATTCAAACACGTTGGACAGAAAACTCACCCTCAGTACTGACCGGATGAGGAACGGTGGGGGTGTCAAGCACCGAACACGGTTTGCTCTTTCCTTGTCCCGGTTCCTCTCCCTCTCTTCGTTCTTGCCTTCTTCCTCTCCCTCCCTCCTTTTTGAGTGTGTCAGGTGCTGAGGATACAGGTCGAAAGATCATCTTTCCCCTCCCAGATCAGAAAGACCATCAGGAAAAGCGACTGAAGAGATCATCACATTCTTTCGTGAGTGTCATCCCCGATAGAAGGGATGCCCTGGGTATTATGGGATCACATTTATCTCAGCCTCACGCCACATTCTTGGAGATTTAAGGGCTCAGCTCAATAAACATTTATGGGGCATCTATGCTCCAGTGCTGTGGGTACAAAGATGAATAAGAGATCCCATCCCTGCCCCCTACGTAAGCAGCTTTCATTCAACCTCAGGTGACTCAACATCAGTCAGTGCTATAGGTCTGACTGACCTTGTGACCCTGTTCCAGTATCCTGACCTCTGCCCATAGTGAAGTGCAGACATTCCTCTTGTACCCTCTCTGATATCGGGAACTGGCTTTCCCTATTTTCTTGTTAACTGAGCTGAGGCCTTCCTTAAGGTCTTGGCTCAGATGGCACCTCCTCAGTGAGGCCCGCCTTGTCCAACAATCTAAAATTTTCCCCATCGTACAGACTTCATAACCCCCTTCCCCACTTTATTTTTCCCCCTTACTTTTTCACTCTTCCTAAATGAAATTTATTTAATTTATTTATCATGTTCTCTGCTCCTTCCATTCGAATGGGAGTTCTATAAGGGCAGGAATTTGGGTGTGTTTTCTTCTCTGTCCTAACCCTAGGGTCGGGTTCCCAGTATCTGGCCATGCTCAATAAATATTTGTTGTATGAATTAGTGAATATTCAGGTCTTTTGCTTGGTCCTCGGTGCTGGGGCCTCATCCTGATAACCCTTGTTCTTCAAGGCAGGGATGCCGCCTTGATTTTCTCTCGCTCCCACGTGTGGACAGTGCTTCAGTCTTCAGGGTGATGCCAGATTCTCTGACCATGCTGCCTGCCAGCCTGCAGCTCTGAAATAACCTGGTCCTAGCGGCCTTGTTCCTGGAGTTTCTCACTAAAGAATCTGCTCTGACATGCTGTTGCCTGTTCCTCACTGACTCAAACTGTTCCTGCCTGCCCCGGTGCTGGCCTTCTATCAGTCTTAAGAACTGGTCTATCCCAGGCTGCCCCAGTTAATTAACCTTCTCCGTGTGACAGCTTTACAAGACTGGACAGAAGGCAGAACACCCATGATGCTCTGTGAATTAAAATACCAGCCAGTGGAAATGAAAGACTAAAGATGGAAGCATTTACCCCACACCATGCAGAATGCTTGAATGCCCCAAAGAATTGTTTCAAAAGCAGCTGATAAAAGGAGTGGAAACATTTTGGGACAATTACTGATCCCTGAAATTAGATTCTTAAGAGTCTCTTTACAGTCACTCTTGTATAATATTTCTAAACTGAACTTTCCTAGTAAAACCTTGGGGTATTATAACTCACCTTCCTTATTCCAAGCTCCTGGCCAACACAAGAGTTTTCAATACTCGCATTTCTTTTTGCTGCCCCAAAGTTAAACATTTTTTTTACAGAGTCAGGGTCTGGATATGTTGCCCAGGTTGGTCTCAAACTCCTGGGCTCAAGTGACCCTCCCACCTTGGCCTCCCAAAGTGCTGGGATAGCAGGTGTGAGCCACTATGCCCAGCTGAGCACGACATTTTAATGGGATCTCAGACACAACGGATAATCATCGAGCTTTTACTGTCTTCAGATGACGATTTTATGATATGTACTTAATGACAGCCCACTTGGAAATCCCATCAACAGGTTTTGTTGTGGAACAAGAAAACGGGTCCACTGAGTACATTTTGAATTTTAGGGGGTCACGGTAACATAGAGCCCCCGTTGGTTCATAGGGCTTCCCCATTCTCCCATGTGCAGTAAACTCAAGAGGTAAGAGACCACATCTTTAGATTTTCTTCGGGGAGCAAAACATTCTAAGCATGTCCCGAAGGTAGAAGTTAGGTTTTAAGGTGAGGAGTAGGTGAACCCCAAAGTCCCGGTGGTTCGAGCTTCCATATAACCCCCAGGTTTTGCAACTCCCTGCTCCCTACTCCCCGCACCCAATCGAGGGATCCAGGTAGCAGGGCGTCCGTTCAGTCCTCTTTGAAAAGCAGGGCCCTGCCCTGGCTGGACTACGTGAACTCGAACTTCTAGGGGCAGCCAAAAAGTGTCTGCGGCGACGCGAATCCAGAGCAGTTTCTGGAAACGCGACGATCTAAACTCCTCCCTCTGGCTGTCCCGGGTCCCCAGCTGCCGACCGGGCCCTCCCCGC